>NC_073695.1:144680527-144828027 GCF_029784165.1 Wyeomyia smithii
ATATATATATATATATATATATATATATATATATATATATATAATATATATCAGGTTGGTTTCAGGTGGAGGGGAAATTTGCTTGGTATAGCAGCTGCTGTGCCGCATAGCAATGGTTCAGGTTCAATTGTGTCACCCTCACGCCCGTGGTTTCGTGGCCGCCTTACCGGCTGGGCACCGTGGGCCTCCCATAAAGTGCTTGGCGTCCCGTTTTCCAGTACATACCAAGCACTTGGGAGGCTTCCCGCAGTCTTTAGCTTTATGGCCAGCACCACCACAACGCCTACATAACTGGCTCCTATCGGGCCCCTTGCAGGTCCAGGACTTGTGTCCTCCTTCGAAGCACCTGAAGCAAACGTCCGGCTGCTGGAGTATGCTCAGGGGACATACTGACCAGCCAACCTTAAGTTTGGCTGTCTTCAGGGCCAGAGTTGCATCGGCCGATGCAAGCCGGAAAGTGGTCACCTGGGTCCCCGCTGGACCCTTTCGGAGGTGAATTACCTCAGTGGCTACTTCCACTCCGCACTTCTCCTTGAGGGCCTGTGCAATATCGCACCTCTCGGTGATTTCATCCAGGTTTTTGAGCTGGAGAGTCACCTCTGAGGTGAGTGCCCGAATTTGCACATCTTTCCCGAGGACCTGCTCGGCTACCGTCTTGTAGGCAGCGCCCTTGTTTTTAGCATCCTTACGGAGCTCAAGGATCATCTCGCCGGTGCGAGAACGACGGATGGTCCGCACATCCGCTCCCAGATCCTTGAGCTGGGTTTCGCCTCTCATTTTCTTCAAGACTTCGGAGTACTTGGACCCCTCCGTCTTGAGTATGAGGGCGTCGCCCCTGCTTCGCGCCTTCTTTCCCATTTTTGGACGATTTGTCGCCTTCTCGTCGTTGCGCTTGCTGTCTTTTTGGCGCTTCCTTCCTCCCACGGTAACCTAAGGGTTTCCCGTAGCTGCCACTTCGGCAGACTTTTCGGCGGACTTGGAGGCCGTTGGTGTGCTATCTCGCGGGCTTAGCACAACCAACCGTTTCTTGCTGTTCTCGGGGGCTTCCCCCGGAGACTGCCTTGCTCTTTTTGCGGCTGACCCGGAGGCGCAAACCGATGCAAACGTGCAGGTGTCCGTTTGGACCGACTTCGTCGCCCTTCCGGTCACCTCCGTTGCATTCTTCTCTGCAGCCACCGCTCTTGCCTTGAGCTCGGCGTGCTCCTTCTTCGCAGCATCGACGGAGGACCGAAGCATGTAGAGAGCCTGCTTCAGGTACTTCGTCGTGTTGGTGCGACTTTTCGCAAACTCGATTATGGCATCGAGCTGCTCCGACAGCGCTACTACCTTCGGTAGCGTGTCTCGCTGTCTTCCGACCGCCTTTATCAACAGTGGACCAGCCACTGCGATGTCTTGCGTCGATCCGGTAGGCGTACTGCCTTTGCCGTCTTCGCAGGCGTCCTTTACTGCATCCATCTCCGCCTTTCTCGGCGGAGACCTCTGGATGCCTCCTCGTGCAAACGGGTTTTTCAACCCATCTGCGCCCAATTGTTGATCTTCATTTTTTTCAATATTCATTCTTGTTAATTGGGTCCCCCTTCCAGCCGCTATCCTTATCCATACTGGAGTGGTCGCCTATCTGGTCCCATGGTAGTCTATGCCGAAGCAGTGAGGCCATGGCTAGGGGCGGCTGCCATAGCGCCTTATGAGCAACTATGACACCCCCGACCGGCGCAAGTCAGGAAATGACATCTGATCCCACTCCTGCCCGGTTCCCACCGGGCAATGAATTTGGAACGTACTGGAAGGCCTGCCAGGTTTTACGGGACAGAGACCCCTGCACCGGTTGTTGTCTCGCCGTTTCAAGCCGTTGTCACACGACCTTACTAAGGGAGCTCGGCGCAGGTGCCAGCCCAGAATCGTGGTACGAAAACGAAATCCGACTCTTATCATATGGCGTTGGGGGAACTTACTGGCATCAGTCCCAATGGGCGAATTAGTGCATTTTGGTGGTGAGAGCGGCACTATTCGCTCCGTCAGAGCTGCTTCCGGATAATGTGGCTTTTGTGAGAATTCGGCGGCCCAATGCCTGAGTCTCACCACAACCTAGGCTAGCTCTCGCTGATGGTCCGGGACTGCGTTCTTGCAGTTAGCACTTCCGTGGCCTACGGTAATCGCCAAATACCGACCCGTGGTGGCATACAGCTCTGCCAAATATATATATATATATATATATATATATATATATATATATATATATATATATATATATATATATATATATATATATATACAACATGACAACTTTTGGTTTCTGGCAAATAGCCAAAAATGGCCGATTTCCGTCTAATTCCGACATGAGTATCAACTAGAATGATACATTATGAACATTATGAAATTCATTGTTTAAGGGTTTAAAAGCCCATTAATTTGAATTCAACTATGTTCATAGCTTCTGAGATATAAGAGCGATTTTCACATTCTGACGCAGCGCCAAAACTAAAAGTTTGATTACAATGAAATTCAATAGCAACCTAAGCGGCAAATAGACCCTTCAGTTGACACCAAGATAAAAAGAATAGGTCAGACCATCTCTGAGAAAAGTGAGTGCGAAAAAAAGGTGCACATACACACGTACACACCCACACACAAACATATACACCTATACATGCATATATGCAGAAAATGCTCGATTCGTCGAACTGAGTCGAGTAGTATATGACATTCGGCCATATGGATCTCTTTTCTACCTTTCAATTAGCCTGTGATCGTTAAAAGAAAGTCAACATGTTTACTTGCATTATGTGATTTCACATTTTTATGAACAACGGACAAAGTTACAATCCGATTGCAATGAAATTCAATAGCAACCTATAGGGGCAACTTGACCTTTCATTTGACACTAATTTTGTGATAATCGGTTCAGCCATCTCTGAGAAAAATGAGTGAGTTTAAACAACCTCAGGATAACTTTTCTTTACATAACTTTTGAACCATATGTTCAATTATTACGAAATTTGAAAGTTAAGGGTTCTGGAGACAGCTCGATCACTTGAAACCAGTTTTATTGAAATCGGTTATGTGGTTTCTGAGATATTGATGTTTCGTGATTTTTACATTTTGACAAAACAACCACAACATATGACTACCTAAATTCAATTTAGGAGTTTTCCGCCTACCTACTTCAACCTACACGCATATAAAAAGGGGGCTAATCAGTTATGCTCTTCAACAGTCCACATAAGCACTGATGATGGTTGCATATAGCAACCGAAATACGTATCTGCGGACGGTATTCGATTAAAGGGTATTCGATTTTTGTAGTAGAATTAAATGGAAACATAACCTATACTCAATATTCATTAAATTTCAATTAAAAAAAAGAGTTGAAATTTTTATATTTTTTTTTAAATAAACTTGATGTTAATACGCAAAAAAAAAGTCCAAAATGGAGAAATGAAAAATTTTTTTTTTATGGTAGATTAATTTTCTCATAAAAATTCTAATTTAAACATTTTTCAAAATATTTGTTCTGATGATTTTAAAAGATGGAGAGAGTCATTTTGAATCAAAAATCTCTTGGTAGTTAACATTCAAAATGCATCGGTTTTCGAGTTGTTTCTAATTTGAGCTCGAAAAATTATTAAAATTTAGGAAAATATACGTTTTTTCTTAATTTGTCCGTGGTTCTCCCGCAAAAACCATACGTGCATTGGATTGCTTTACCAAAAATATACAATTCATTCTTTGACAACAAGACGATTTGGCGAACGGTTCTTAAGAAAAGAGCTCTGAGAAATCACACATTATAACAACTTCACCATCTTTCTAATTATTTTTTTGCTTTTCTCATGTAAGTTGACTGTTGAGTTTTTATGTGGGTTATCAACTTTTCCAACTTTTCACAAAAATGAGATACAAATTTATCAATTGGTGTCACAAGTGTCTCTATATTACATCGATCTGTTGCAATCCACTGTTCGAAAGGTATTTCTCTTACACAACGTTCCTCAAGTTCTTTGAAAAAACTGTTTTCAAAATCTAAATGGCTTGAGCAATGTTCAAATTTGCGGATCAATAATATCAGTTTTGCTGATAGCTTTAAAATAAACGTAAGCCTCACGAATTGAATTCATTGAGAGTCGCTTTTGCACATGTTGTCGTTCACCATCTTTTCTCAATTAAACGTAGTCCCTTTGCCCTGGCATGGCTCTCCTGACCTGGTAACTGTCATAAAACTGCAATACCTCGTTTTTTACTTCCAGGGGCAATCCATGTCCAAGCCTCACGCAAGGAATAGCCAATATTCCACTAACCTCTGATATGCGCCGAGCCTGTTTCACAATGTATTCCGTTGTTTCAAACTTTTCTGTTACCGTTTGTTGGTTCCAAGATTTCGGTAGAACCGAAAGCATTCTTACTTAATCTTCCCTGGAGCATTCGGGCGCAGTAAATTTTTCTTTTAACTGCAAAATCATTTCGTCGAAGTCTCTCGCTTGACGTTTCAATAAATCCAGGTCTTCTTCAGCATCAAAAGCGAAAATGTTTTTGCCTTTCTCCTAGAAAGGTATAGCAATCACTGGGAAAAACCAAAGGTACAAAAGTGGTCCCAATGGCCGAATGGCATATACCACTCGACCCCTTTCGACGAACTGAGCATATTCTGTATGTATGTGTGTGTGTGTGTGTGTGTGTGCGTGCGTGCGTGTGGTTGTGTGTGTGTATGTGTGTGTTTGTGCAGATTTTTATTCTCACTCACTTTTCTCAGAGATGGATAGGCCGATTCTCATGAAATTAATTGCAAATGAAAGGTCTTGTTGTCCCATAAGACCCTATTCAATTTTATTGTAATCGGATTTTTAGTTTAGAGGATATGTATCAAAATGTAATAATCATGAAACATCATTATCTCTAAAACCACAAGAATGAACGGGCTACCTGAAATACCCCAACATTCGAATTTTATGAAGATTGAACTTGTGGTTCAAAAGTTACGTAAAGAAACGTGTTCTGAAGACTATTTAATCTCACTCATGTTTCTCAGAGATGGCTGAACCGATTTTCATAAAATTAGTGTCAAATGGAAGGTCTAGTTGCCCTATAATACCCTATTGATTTGTTTTGCTATCGAACTATTACTTTGCCTGTTATGTTTAAAAATGTAAAAAGAACATATTCCGAAGACTACCTTGTCTCACTCACTTTTCTCAGAGATGGCTGACCCGATTTCCACAAAATTAGTGTCAATTAATAAGTCTAGCTGCCTCATGACACCTTATTGAATTTTACTCTAATCGAACTGTAACTTCGTCTGTAATGTACCGAAATGTGAAAATCACCTAACTTCATTGTTTCAGAAACTACACAACCGATTTGATCAATATTATTATCAGATGAGCGGGCTGGTTAAGGCTTGACTGATGAATTATGATTGAACACGTGGTTTAAAAGTTTGGCTGCCTCATACGTTCCCATTTCATTTGATTATATTCGAACTTAAGCAACCGTTACGTATTAAATTGTTAATAAAACAACGAAAGTCTATTATCTAATAATATATATTATCTAATTATAGTAATTATAAAATTACATGACTTATTTAAACATAACTAGTGTCATACGAACGAGTCATCTCTTGAACTTCAAATAACAAACTTCATAACAATTTGATATGTGGCTCAAAAGTTATGGAAAGAAAAGAAATTCAAAGACTATTTAAAACTATACTCGCTTTGATCGATATATGTGGCCTCAACATAATTGAAATGTGGTGTTCCAAATTCATTGATTCCTTCGATGTGTTTAAAGTCTGCAAATGCATGACGAATCGGCCATAGGATATGATCAAAGTCAAATAACAAATCGTTTGAAATGATTGGTTTTATCGAAATAACAACATCCTCGACTTTTAGCTTCTGTACATCGCTTTAATTCTGAATATATTCATATTTGGTGGTATTCGGTCATTTTCAGCAGATTTTCTGGCATCAATCTGACACCGAAAATACCCATATTAGAAGGTATTCAGTTATTTCGGTTGTTTTCCAGAAACTAAAAGTGGTCATCTCTAAATTCAAAATGGTGTCCAGGGTCAATGTTTGGTTTCTATGCATCATCTCGATTTGTAAATATCCATATTGAGTTTTTTTCGGTCATTTTCGACTGTTTCCTTGAAGTTGCCACTAAGCAATTCAAAATGGTGCCTGATTGGTTATTTTAGGCTGTTTTTCGGAAACCGGAAGTCGCAGTATTAGATTTCAAAATGGTATTTAAGATAATTTTTGGCCTCTGAGCGTCATTCTGGTTGAAGAAACACCCGTTCATTTTCGGCTGTTTCCCAGCAACCGCAAGTCGCCAACCTGGAATTTAAAATGGGGTCGGCGGTCGATTTCAGCTGCTGTGTATCATTCTAGTTGATACTCATGTCGGAATTAGACGGAAATCGGCCATTTTTGGCTATTTGCCAGAAACCAAAAGTTGTCATGTTGTATATATATATATATATATATATATATATATATATATATATATATATATATATATATATATATATATATATATATATATATATATATATATATATATATATATATATATATATATATATATATATATATATATATATACAACATGACAACTTTTGGTTTCTGGCAAATAGCCAAAAATGGCCGATTTCCGTCTAATTCCGACATGAGTATCAACTAGAATGATACACAGCAGCTGAAATCGACCGCCGACCCCATTTTAAATTCCAGGTTGGCGACTTGCGGTTGCTGGGAAACAGCCGAAAATGAACGGGTGTTTCTTCAACCAGAATGACGCTCAGAGGCCAAAAATTATCTTAAATACCATTTTGAAATCTAATACTGCGACTTCCGGTTTCCGAAAAACAGCCTAAAATAACCAATCAGGCACCATTTTGAATTGCTTAATGGCAACTTCAAGGAAACAGTCGAAAATGACCGAAAAAAACTCAATATGGATATTTCCATAATCGAGATGATGCATAGAAACCAAACATTGACCCTGGACACCATTTTGAATTTAGAGATGACCACTTTTAGTTTCTGGAAAACAACCGAAATAACTGAATACCTTCTAATATGGGTATTTCCGGTGTCAGATTGATGCCAGAAAATCTGCTGAAAATGACCGAATACCACCAAATATGAATATATTCAGAATTAAAGCGATGTACAGAAGCTAAAAGTCGAGGATGTTGTTATTTCGATAAAACCAATCATTTCAAACGATTTGTTATTTGACTTTGATCATATCCTATGGCCGATTCGTCATGCATTTGCAGACTTTAAACACATCGAAGGAATCAATGAATTTGGAACACCACATTTCAATTATGTTGAGGCCACATATATCGATCAAAGCGAGTATAGTTTTAAATAGTCTTCGAATTTCTTTTCTTTCCATAACTTTTGAGCCACATATCAAATTTTTATGAAGTTTGTTATTTGAAGTTCAAGAGATGACTCGTTCGTATGACACTAGTTATGTTTAAATAAGTCATGTAATTTTATAATTACTATAATTAGATAATATATATTATTAGATAATAGACTTTCGTTGTTTTATTAACAATTTAATACGTAACGGTTGCTTAAGTTCGAATATAATCAAATGAAATGGGAACGTATGAGGCAGCCAAACTTTTAAACCACGTGTTCAATCATAATTCATCAGTCAAGCCTTAACCAGCCCGCTCATCTGATAATAATATTGATCAAATCGGTTGTGTAGTTTCTGAAACAATGAAGTTAGGTGATTTTCACATTTCGGTACATTACAGACGAAGTTACAGTTCGATTAGAGTAAAATTCAATAGGGTGTCATGAGGCAGCTAGACTTATTAATTGACACTAATTTTGTGGAAATCGGGTCAGCCATCTCTGAGAAAAGTGAGTGAGACCAAGTAGTCTTCGGAATATGTTCTTTTTACATTTTTAAACATAACAGGCAAAGTAATAGTTCGATAGCAAAACAAATCAATAGGGTATTATAGGGCAACTAGACCTTCCATTTGACACTGATTTTATGAAAATCGGTTCAGCCATCTCTGAGAAACATGAGTGAGATTAAATAGTCTTCAGAACACGTTTCTTTACGTAACTTTTGAACCACAAGTTCAATCTTCATAAAATTCGAATGTTCAGGTAGTATATATATATATATATATATATATATATATATATATATATATATATATATATATATATATATATATATATATATATACAACATGACAACTTTTGGTTTCTGGCAAATAGCCAAAAATGGCCGATTTCCGTCTAATTCCGACATGAGTATCAACTAGAATGATACACAGCAGCTGAAATCGACCGCCGACCCCATTTTAAATTCCAGGTTGGCGACTTGCGGTTGCTGGGAAACAGCCGAAAATGAACGGGTGTTTCTTCAACCAGAATGACGCTCAGAGGCCAAAAATTATCTTAAATACCATTTTGAAATCTAATACTGCGACTTCCGGTTTCCGAAAAACAGCCTAAAATAACCAATCAGGCACCATTTTGAATTGCTTAATGGCAACTTCAAGGAAACAGTCGAAAATGACCGAAAAAAACTCAATATGGATATTTCCATAATCGAGATGATGCATAGAAACCAAACATTGACCCTGGACACCATTTTGAATTTAGAGATGACCACTTTTAGTTTCTGGAAAACAACCGAAATAACTGAATACCTTCTAATATGGGTATTTCCGGTGTCAGATTGATGCCAGAAAATCTGCTGAAAATGACCGAATACCACCAAATATGAATATATTCAGAATTAAAGCGATGTACAGAAGCTAAAAGTCGAGGATGTTGTTATTTCGATAAAACCAATCATTTCAAACGATTTGTTATTTGACTTTGATCATATCCTATGGCCGATTCGTCATGCATTTGCAGACTTTAAACACATCGAAGGAATCAATGAATTTGGAACACCACATTTCAATTATGTTGAGGCCACATATATCGATCAAAGCGAGTATAGTTTTAAATAGTCTTCGAATTTCTTTTCTTTCCATAACTTTTGAGCCACATATCAAATTTTTATGAAGTTTGTTATTTGAAGTTCAAGAGATGACTCGTTCGTATGACACTAGTTATGTTTAAATAAGTCATGTAATTTTATAATTACTATAATTAGATAATATATATTATTAGATAATAGACTTTCGTTGTTTTATTAACAATTTAATACGTAACGGTTGCTTAAGTTCGAATATAATCAAATGAAATGGGAACGTATGAGGCAGCCAAACTTTTAAACCACGTGTTCAATCATAATTCATCAGTCAAGCCTTAACCAGCCCGCTCATCTGATAATAATATTGATCAAATCGGTTGTGTAGTTTCTGAAACAATGAAGTTAGGTGATTTTCACATTTCGGTACATTACAGACGAAGTTACAGTTCGATTAGAGTAAAATTCAATAGGGTGTCATGAGGCAGCTAGACTTATTAATTGACACTAATTTTGTGGAAATCGGGTCAGCCATCTCTGAGAAAAGTGAGTGAGACCAAGTAGTCTTCGGAATATGTTCTTTTTACATTTTTAAACATAACAGGCAAAGTAATAGTTCGATAGCAAAACAAATCAATAGGGTATTATAGGGCAACTAGACCTTCCATTTGACACTGATTTTATGAAAATCGGTTCAGCCATCTCTGAGAAACATGAGTGAGATTAAATAGTCTTCAGAACACGTTTCTTTACGTAACTTTTGAACCACAAGTTCAATGTTCATAAAATTCGAATGTTGGGGTATTTCAGGTAGCCCGTTCATTCTTGTGGTTTTAGAGATAATGATGTTTCATGATTATTACATTTTGATACATATCCTCTAAACTAAAAATCCGATTACAATAAAATTGAATAGGATCTTATGGGACAACAAGACCTTTCATTTGCAATTAATTTCATGAGAATCGGCCTATCCATCTCTGAGAAAAGTGAGTGAGAATAAAAATCTGCACAAACACACACATACACACACACACGCACGCACACACACACACACACACACACACATACATACAGAATATGCTCAGTTCGTCGAAAGGGGTCGAGTGGTATATGCCATTCGGCCATTGGGACCACTTTTGTACCTTTGGTTTTTCCCAGTGATTGCTATACCTTTCTAGGAGAAAGGCAAAAACATTTTCGCTTTTGATGCTGAAGAAGACCTGGATTTATTAAAACGTCAAGCGAGAGACTTCGACGAAATGATTTTGCAGTTAAAAGAAAAATTTACTGCGCCCGAATGCTCCAGGGAAGATTAAGTAAGAATGCTTTCGGTTCTACCGAAATCTTGGAACCAACAAACGGTAACAGAAAAGTTTGAAACAACGGAATACATTGTGAAACAGGCTCGGCGCATATCAGAGGTTAGTGGAATATTGGCTATTCCTTGCGTGAGGCTTGGACATGGATTGCCCCTGGAAGTAAAAAACGAGGTATTGCAGTTTTATGACAGTTACCAGGTCAGGAGAGCCATGCCAGGGCAAAGGGACTACGTTTAATTGAGAAAAGATGGTGAACGACAACATGTGCAAAAGCGACTCTCAATGAATTCAATTCGTGAGGCTTACGTTTATTTTAAAGCTATCAGCAAAACTGATATTATTGATCCGCAAATTTGAACATTGCTCAAGCCATTTAGATTTTGAAAACAGTTTTTTCAAAGAACTTGAGGAACGTTGTGTAAGAGAAATACCTTTCGAACAGTGGATTGCAACAGATCGATGTAATATAGAGACACTTGTGAAACCAATTGATAAATTTGTATCTCATTTTTGTGAAAAGTTGGAAAAGTTGATAACCCACATAAAAACTCAACAGTCAACTTACATGAGAAAAGCAAAAAAATAATTAGAAAGATGGTGAAGTTGTTATAATGTGTGATTTCTCAGAGCTCTTTTCTTAAGAACCGTTCGCCAAATCGTCTTGTTGTCAAAGAATGAATTGTATATTTTTGGTAAAGCAATCCAATGCACGTATGGTTTTTGCGGGAGAACCACGGACAAATTAAGAAAAAACGTGTATTTTCCTAAATTTTAATAATTTTTCGAGCTCAAATTAGAAACAACTCGAAAACCGATGCATTTTGAATGTTAACTACCAAGAGATTTTTGATTCAAAATGACTCTCTCCATCTTTTAAAATCATCAGAACAAATATTTTGAAAAATGTTTAAATTAGAATTTTTATGAGAAAATTAATCTACCATAAAAAAAAAATTTTTCATTTCTCCATTTTGGACTTTTTTTTTGCGTATTAACATCAAGTTTATTTAAAAAAAAATATAAAAATTTCAACTCTTTTTTTTAATTGAAATTTAATGAATATTGAGTATAGGTTATGTTTCCATTTAATTCTACTACAAAAATCGAATACCCTTTAATCGAATACCGTCCGCAGATACGTATTTCGGTTGCTATATGCAACCATCATCAGTGCTTATGTGGACTGTTGAAGAGCATAACTGATTAGCCCCCTTTTTATATGCGTGTAGGTTGAAGTAGGTAGGCGGAAAACTCCTAAATTGAATTTAGGTAGTCATATGTTGTGGTTGTTTTGTCAAAATGTAAAAATCACGAAACATCAATATCTCAGAAACCACATAACCGATTTCAATAAAACTGGTTTCAAGTGATCGAGCTGTCTCCAGAACCCTTAACTTTCAAATTTCGTAATAATTGAACATATGGTTCAAAAGTTATGTAAAGAAAAGTTATCCTGAGGTTGTTTAAACTCACTCATTTTTCTCAGAGATGGCTGAACCGATTATCACAAAATTAGTGTCAAATGAAAGGTCAAGTTGCCCCTATAGGTTGCTATTGAATTTCATTGCAATCGGATTGTAACTTTGTCCGTTGTTCATAAAAATGTGAAATCACATAATGCAAGTAAACATGTTGACTTTCTTTTAACGATCACAGGCTAATTGAAAGGTAGAAAAGAGATCCATATGGCCGAATGTCATATACTACTCGACTCAGTTCGACGAATCGAGCATTTTCTGCATATATGCATGTATAGGTGTATATGTTTGTGTGTGGGTGTGTACGTGTGTATGTGCACCTTTTTTTCGCACTCACTTTTCTCAGAGATGGTCTGACCTATTCTTTTTATCTTGGTGTCAACTGAAGGGTCTATTTACCGCTTAGGTTGCTATTGAATTTCATTGTAATCAAACTTTTAGTTTTGGCGCTGCGTCAGAATGTGAAAATCGCTCTTATATCTCAGAAGCTATGAACATAGTTGAATTCAAATTAATGGGCTTTTAAACCCTTAAACAATGAATTTCATAATGTTTAAACATGTGGTTTGAAAGTTATAGAAAGAAACGTAACCCGCAGACTGTTCAAAACTATAGCTCCGATCAAAATATGTGGCCTCAACATCATTTAAATTTGATATTGTACTATTTCAATGTTTGCGGCCTTGCTCGGGATTGAAGTTCAAATTAAAAGTCATTTCTCTCATTTCACTTTTTGCCTTTCTCCTAGAAAGGTACAGCAATCACTGCACAAACTGAAGGTATAAAAGTGCTTAAGAGGGCTGAATGTCGTATACCACTCGACTCAGTTCGACGAGCTGAGCATTTTCTGCATGTGTGTGTATGTGTGTGTGTGTAACGCTCTCGCAATCTCACACACTTTTCTCAGAGATGGCTGAACCGATTTCAATGAAATTAATTGCAAATGAAAGGTCAAGTTGCCCTATAAGACCCTATTCAATTTTATTGTAATCTGACTTCTAGAGGTTATGTACCAAAATGTAAAAATCACGAAATATCAATATTTCGGAAACTACACAACCGATTTGAACAAAATTGGTTTCAAATGAACGGGCTACTTAAAAAACCTTTAACTTTTGAATTTTATGAAGATTGAACATGTGGTTCAAAAGTTATGGAAAGAAACGTGTTCTGGAGACTATTCAATCTCACTCATGTTTCTCAGAGATGGCAGGACCGATTTTCATAAAATCGGTGGTAAAATTGAGGGTCTTGTTGCCCCATAAGACCCTAATGATTTTTTTTGCAAACGGATTATTACTTTGCTTAGGGAAATCCAGCTATGAAAAGAAACATATTCCGAAGACTACTTGGACTCACTCACTTTTCGTAGAGATGCTTGACCCGATTTCCACAGTATCAAATGAAAGGTTTAGTTTTCAATTTTGCTGTAATCGGACTGTAACTTCGTCTATAATGTATCGAAATGTGAAAATCACGAAACTTCATTATCTTAGAAACTACACAACCGATTTGAACAATATGAACGGGCTAGCTAAGGGTTAACTGGTGAATTATGATTGAATACGTGGTTTCAAAGTTTGGCTGCCCTATACATTACCTTTTCATTTGATTGTAATCAAACTTAAGCAACCGTTATGTTCACGGATGTTACGGATGTGATTTTTCAGACATCTGCAGATGCGGATGCGGATGCGGATATGTGATTACGGATGCAGATGTTGATTCGGATGTCAATTTTCATGCGGATGTTCCGCATTCGCGGATGCGGATATCCGTAGCATCCCTTTTTTATATTTAGCTTTTTTACATAACCATGCCCCTCCCCAGTGCAAAAATTTGTTACTGTTTGATTGCCCGGCGTCACTCTCCTTTACAGGGTCGGCAAAATGCGCTCAAGGAGACTTACCTTCCTATGTAGCTTTAAATCCGTCACTACCTGAAAACCAAATTTTCGGCTCACGCAAATAAGCAAAGAACTAAATTTTACGGCAACTAAGGTATTTTATTAGGGAAAAGCAAATTTTGTAAATTTATACAAGTTGGATCATGGCCTTCTGGCTCAATTTATTGGAAAGAAATCTTAAATTTCTATGACTCACTGCTGTCCGACAACACCGTCGCCTGAAGCCGCCACCGCTGAATTTCCTGCTCGCACCGCTTCTTGTTGAATCACGCCGGCTCGCTGGCCGGCCGTTGCTGCTACTCGTTATTCCCCGGGGTAGTGGATGTCGCTGGAACGTGCTCGGCCACCCTTGGCTCGAGAATTTCGCCCTATAACCGTAGGTTAACAAACGGTCAGGCTTCGACGTGGGAACTCAATCGGGGCCGGTCTAATATGATCCGGCTCGTGTACTCAGCCGTATGGTGACGAACGGCTTGGAACAAAGGCACTCGCGCACTGTCCACCGCGGGATCGTAGGAGTCGCGTGGTCTGATTGGGGCCGTTTAATTGTGGCCTGACACTTCTTTAGTCGTATATTCACGAACGGCTGACTTCACTGGGACACTCGCGCACCGGGGACGAGGGTAGTTTTAGCGTTCACGTCCGGCAGTCCCACTTAACTTCTTCGTACTCGTCTTGGCATGGGGTGAACCGGGTTGGAATACGGACCGGGCCCCAGATAACAACGGCGTCACTTTAAAATGCTGACACCTATCGATTATTCGGGTCGCGCGAAAGGAATGTCGATAGTGGTAACTTGTCCCAGCAACTGATCCCGCGTGCTGGTTCAACAGTGCCTTTTATACCCGCTTCAGAACGCATGTCAGCTTGCGTTACTCTCCCGATCCGCAGTCGGACCAATCGCAAGACAGCACGTCGTCACTCCTCGATGTATGCTTCCTTCTCGAACGCATAGTTGGTTGGTGTACGTCTAGACTGCCGGCATTTCCGTACCAATAGCAGAGTCTCCTCACATCTCTCTACGCATACCAGATTCAACCCTACCTAACTCTTGTTTGACGTACGGAGAAGTAATTGGTCTCCATTTGGTAGCACATCGGGTCTTTTTGCTACGCTGCCCATATTTTGATTTATAGTTTTTTTGTTTCAAATCTGGCGTGGCAACCGATTACATCCCGCTACGCCGTGTCTACTCATATGTTGCCAGTTAACTAAGTCTGGTATGCTTCATTGTTTGCTAGTAATTTTATTTAATGCTAGACGGTTATTTGCGTGAATAATAACTTTTAACCGCAGAGTCGATCTCTCTTTAGATCTAATATAGCAAATATCCAACCGAAACTTTGGAATTTGGGTTGTAACTTTTCTAAAGGTTACATTGTCACCTCCCTCGGAAAAAAAATACACAGTTGCGTGTGTATTTTTTTCCTTATGTTAAGGTGTTGTTCAATATCCAGCCGTAATCTTCCCAGTTATTGGGGACAGCTAGCTCGGACCTGGTCTTCTTCTCAATATTTGCCAAGTGCTTAGACCTTGTTATTTGCAGATTTTTGTTATTCAATTTCTTCTAAAAACTGCCGAGTTATTACCAAAATGCTCTCGGTAACCCTCTGGTGTTCGCTACTCTTACTTACTTACTATACCTAACTCCTAAACCGTGATTCCATTTTCTTTTACTGAAACCGTTAATCTCATTCACACTCTCACTCAGTGGGGCCCCCTACGATCACACAACTTACACCCGTCTCTCATTCGCTTACCTATCCAGTATCTACTATCTAATTATTTACTCCTACCTATAATATATATTTTCTTGGCTCGAGACGATACTGTCATCGGCCGGTGATAAATTCTATTTTGTCTCAACCTCGTCATTATCAATCTTGAAATCGAGATGTTAGGCGATTTTCCGCCAATGAGTAGCTTGCACTTTGACGTTAGTTTTGTCGTTGGAATAGACAAACGTCAAAGTACCATAGCCCTGCACGCGGTATGGTAAGTATAATAAATTTATTGTAAAAAGTTTTGTATTTTCCTTTCGTTGCAGGGTAACTTTGCATGATATTCGCTCTTATGAAGCAAACTGTTATCACCGATACCTCGGTTTTGCAGTTGTTCTCCTTTTCGGAGCCTAAAAACTCACCTAAACAGTGAAAACTGTACTCAGCCAACGGTCTGTGACAGTGAAAGCAGTGAACTACTCCACTACTATGCATGAGAACTGGGGTTATCAATACTCAGCTATTCCCCTCAACAACCACTTTCAGAGTGAGGCTGCTTACCCAGCCTTAGGATTGGATGCGTGCCATACCCCCGTTGATTTTCCCGTGAGATCCTGGATTTCATAGGCTGAAGAACCTATTTTTGCCTGAATCCGTGCCGGCAGATACATCGGGGCATACTTAGCATTATAATTTCGGGCAGCATTTGACTGCTTCATGTTCCGGTAGTACACCATCTGTCCTACTTCGAAATTTGAAGCGTGTGCCCTATTGCGTAAATTATATCGTTTCCTACTTTCTTCGTAGGCTTTTGCTAAATTATTTTGTACGATTTCATATATATCCTCAAACAGTTCCCGCTGCGCCTGGATATTATTTCCCGGACGGTTTAAATTAGTTATATGTTCCTCATGATCTGAGGCATTTAGAAAAATCTCGTGACCTTGAGTGATAAAATAAGGTGTGAGTTTAGTAGCGACATGAACCGACGAATTTAAAACTGTCTCAATTTCCGCTAGCTGAGATTCCCAGAGCCTCTGGTCCTCTCTTACATATGTCCGGATGGCGGCATTAATCGTACGATTAACGCGCTCAACCGGATTGGCTTGGCAGTGGTACTTCGCATTTAACCAATGCCTTATCTTGAATCGGCCTAGGAGTGCTTCAAACTCTTTTGACAAGAAACAGGTTGTGTTGTCTGATATAATTACTTCCGGTGTTGAGTTTCTAAAAAACGATTGCTCCCGAATCACCGTTCATAGTAAACGACTGTCAATCCTTCGCATTGGGGTCAGCATTACCCATTTTCTGAATAGATCGACAATGACCAAAACGTATTGATGACCGGTTTTGCTTCTTGGAAGCGGCCCGATGAAGTCAACGGCTATGATTTGCCAAGGGTGGCGAGTGATTCGCTGCTCCCCCATTAAAGGAACCGTAGGACCGGTTGCCCCCTTGACTTCTTTGCAAGTCGCACATTTCTTCACATAAGCACGAACTTCGGCAGCTAGTCTGGGCCAATAATATCGCAGTTTTATTCGATCCACGGTTTTCTCTACACCGAGGTGCATAGCTTAATCGTGGTTTTCTTTAATTATGGATTCTCTGTTCTCAGGGGGAGGGACTGTTTTCCACCCATACCGGTAATCGTACGGTAGGTTGGGGCTGGGCACAAACTTCCTCAGTTTACCGTCCTTAACGGTAAAGTCAACAAAATCGTCAGGGTTTTCCAGCACTTTATTCAGGGTTTCTTGATACCAGTGAGATGATTGTGCCGATGCCACCAGGGCACTACGAGAGAGTGCGTCTGCCACCAAATTTTCTTCTCCCTTCCGGTGAGTGATAGTCATGTTATATTGTTGCAGTGTTAAACACCATCTGCTGCAACGCGAAGCTGTTTTCCACTTAGTGGTCATAATATGGGATAACGCTGATGAGTCAGTCACCAGCGTGAGATGGGCGCCTTCGACATTTGAAGGCTTCTATTGCCATCAGTGCGGCTAATGTCTCTTTTTCACACGCGTGGTAATTACGCTGAGGTGTGGTCAATTTGTGAGAGAAATGCGCTATAACCCTTTCAGAGCCGTTTTGGTTCTGAGTAAGGACCGCGGCCACTGCAATGTCGCTGGCATCGGTCTGTATGCAAAACTCCAGCTCGAAATTGGGGCTCACTAGAATGGGGGCTGTGACTAACTTTTCTTTTATATGTTGGAAGGCCAACTCGGCATTATCATTCCAACTTAGCGTCCTGCTTTTAGTTTTGAGCAGTTAACGGTGCCGTCGTTTCGCTAAACTGTTCTATGAAACGCCGGTAATAGTTACACATCCCAAGGAATCTACGTAACTTGGTCAGAGTGTCTGGTCGTTCATAGTCAACGATAGGTTTAATTTCCTCCGGGTTCGATTGCAACTGTTTTGTCGATAGAATGTACCCCAAGAAAGGTAATTCTTCAACGCAAAACTTCGATTTCGAAATATTTATTGCCAGGTTCGCGGCCTTTATCCGACGACATACCTCGGTGAGCAATTCGAGATGTTCCTCGAAGGTTTCACTCACCACTACTATATCATCTAGATATAAAAAAATCTTGGGCTCCAGCTCTCCGTATCCCAATACTTGATCCATCAATCTGGATAGAGTGGCGGGACTATTGACTAGCCCAAAAGAAAGTCTAGTATATTGAAACATGCCACGTCCTTGCACGCTAAAAGCCGTGAAGCGGCGCGAATCGGTAGCAAACGGTATCTGCAAAAAAGCCTCAGAGAGGTCAATGGTGCTGAGAAATTTGGCAGAGGGAAGCTGGCCCAGAATTCGCCCAGGGTGAGGTAAGAGTTAAGCGTCAGTAAACGTTGGTTTATATTTCGTGCATCGAGACAGAGTCGCACTTTTCCAGACGGTTTTGTAACCGCCACCACGTTTGACGACCAGTAGCAACCGATCCAATTCTTCCGCTACTTTTTGTTGTATTTTGGGGGAAAGGGTATAATTATACTGCCTTGGAGCAGGTTTATTTACCCACTTGTCACTAATTTTGATCTGGTGTTCTATTAAAGAGGTTGTCGATAGAGTTTCCGCGGTGGCAATTTTAAATTGCCTTTTGATTTCTTCTAACAGTTGTTGTTCACAGGTTGATAGGATTTTTCTAACTGGTTCCTGGTCTTCTATTTGTTCTTCCACTAGGGCGCACTCTAAGATAGAAGGCGTTATAAGGAAGCGGTCCCAGAAATGCATCCCTAAAATACACTCTATTGCTAAATCCTCCACTACTAAGGTTGAGATAATCCGAGTTGTATTTTTCAACGCGAAAGGAATAAATAGCTTTCCTAATATTTTTAGTTTACTTCCGCTAGCGGTGCGGACTTCTATCGTGGGTTCGTAAGGTTGCAGTTTGGGTTTATTTAATCGTTCGTAAATATGGCGGTTGATTAAAGTTAGATTGCTTGCTGCCCGAGTCGAGTAACCCTGTATCTGGTAAATTATATAATTTGACTCGAGTATAGGGTCGATTGTCATGTGGTTTAGGTTCCATTATAATGCATATTTCGGTATGGGTTTTCTCATAAAGGGTCTCGGAAGCAACCTCCCAATAATCCACCAGAACATTTTCGTTCCCGGTGCTTATGCGATTGGGGTAGACGACCGGCGACTTTCGGCCGTCAGCGATCCGTTTTTTTTTTTGCAAAACGGACAGTTTTGAGTATCGAAACCTCTGAATCCACATATTCGACAGATCAGTCCTCGTACCGATCGACATTGTTCGAGGGTATGACCGGTCAAACGACAGTAAAGGCATTGAGTTATATCCGGTGGCCTGTGAGACGTCACTAACTCGTGAAGTGTGCGGATCTGTCGAGAGGGCCCTTCTTTGGGGTCGTCCTGCGGGGGTTTCGGCTTGGTGGTAAGTGAAAGGTTTTTGTTATTCGGTGTGGGGTGGCCGGCTGCTTTATCAAACGCGTTTTTAGCTGGCTGTGATTTCCCTGTATCCCATTTTGGCTTACTAGGTACATTATTACCTTCACCTTCTCGTTTGTTCAGTTCATTTAGCGACAAAACATTAGTCTGTTTTTCCGAACCAAAAAACTTGTTGTAAATCGAAAAATTAGAGGCATCGATTTGCCGACCGGCATCAACTAATTGTTCCAGACTTTCTACTGGTTTCCAAAGTAAACATTTCTTATAATCTGCTCGCATGTTACGTTTTAATATATCAAGCTTTTACGCGTCACTCATTTGACACGTCATCGATCGGAAACGTTTTTCTAAATCGTAGTAGTAATCTTGAAAATTCTCATTTTTCTTGATTTTTCATTCTTGATCGAACCAGTGAGTCGAGCTCGGGATGAACGAATGCTTTTCTTAATTCTTGTACTAGGTGACTCAAATCACGCAACAACCCTCAAGAACTCATCGACATGAACCAATTGAGTGCCGGACCAGTGAGAAGATGAAACGCCGGATCAAAAAGCTCCGGTTACGACAGCCGTTCGGCCAGTGAGAGTTGCTGCACAAGCACCAGAAATTCATTAAGTGTACTCCCTTGGTCAGTTCCAGCATATTTTTCTAATTTCCATTGGGATACCGGCAAGGATTTGTGGACCCTCGGTGGTGGAAAGGTAGGATATGGCGTAGGAATGGCCACACTCGGTAAAGCCGGAGGTGCAACGTTGGTATACCCCATTGGAATATAAGGATATCCCGTCTGAGGATTTGTGAGCCCAGCTGTTGCTGCTGGTGGGGCCTCTCCAAGAAAATGGGGACCGGGTTAACCAGTTGTGGCGGGAAGATCGTAGTTGAAGAAGAGGTATTTTGTCCCGGGAACCATGGATGGTTTCCGTAAGCTGAAGTTAAACACTGTGTATTGGACGCGGGCCACGTCAAGCAGTTAGACGCTGTCACTATCGTGGCACCTCCAGCACTATAAGCTAGGTGGGCCGGTGCAGTGTGGCGTACATTATTCCGATACCTTTCATCGTAAGCAGGCCCTGTAACCCGACTTTGATGGACGGTGGTCGCCAGTCGGGGCGCCGTGTTCGCATTGACAACTGTTGTGCGGGAATAGCTAGAAATTGAACTCGGTATAGAGGTTATTATATTTGTGATCTGCTCGGTTGCAGACCTTTCGGGGTTTTGATTTCCCTCTTTGAATTTACGAAGCGCATATAATTCATTTTCGAGAGCTAACATTCCATTACGCAGTTTTGTTCTTGAGTCAAACGCTGTTCCGTCATAGAACCCTAATCTCTGCAGACATTCCACTAATCCCTCTCACTTGAATCAGGTATTTCTTCAGGGTCTTCCTCATCTGACCCCAAACTAGGCTCGGCACTATCTAATAGCTGGTCATTTGACGGTTGAGTTGTTGGGGGAAGGCCAAGTGCTGATTTTTTTATAGTAGTAAGTATTTAACAGCTCAATCACCCTGTCGAGCAGGCCTTTAGTAACCGTTTGCTGAGTTTCTTCTAAGCGATCCAGCAACCTATACATCCTCATTCCCAGATGTAATAAAATCGAACGGCTACGTGGTGAGGGCTGCGTCGAGCTACTCAAACTCTCGTGTACTTTTTGTAATTTATCTGCACACAACTCGAAGTCTAACAAGGGATCAAAATCATAGACTATTTCAAATGGCATATTTTGCTCTTTCTCATGCTTTAAAGCCTCTCTCAAACTTCCCCGTTTCCTAACCATTGCTACTTCTCCTTCAAATATTATTCCCCTCAGATTCAGTTCGTAATCTAACTCGTCTTCGTTCAGAAAATCTACCCGTAAATCTTCGAAGCACCCTTGTAGGTCTTCTACGTTCTTAATCGTTTGGTTCAAACCACTTTCCATTGTACTTATATTTGTCTGGAATTACGCGTGCAAACCTACCAGTTTCGTCTGATTAATCGAGAGCACTTTTTCTTTACAAAAGCCTTCTATAGAGGCACCAACCGCGTGTTTCTAATACCACACCAAAATCTAAGCACTTAACTGTATATCGTGTTTTATTTTAAATCGTCAAACGAACTTTGCTGTTGAGCCAATAATGCGAAAAATTATTGTCGGAATTGGACAAATCACGATAACTACGGAGGATCGTGAGTCTCCCCTAAGCGCAATAAAAATGTGTGGTGAAGCCATACATTTTATTATATTTCTTTACGAGGATCGCCAATTGTTACTCTTTGATTGCCCGGCGTCACTCTCCTTTACAGGGTCGGCAAAATGCGCTCAAGGAGACTTACCTTCCTATGTAGCTTTAAATCCGTCACTACCTGAAAACCAAATTTTCGGCTCACGCAAATAAGTAAAGAAATAAATTTTACGGCAACTAATGTAGTTTATTAGGGAAAAGCAAATTTTGTAAATTTATACAAGTTGGATCATGGCCTTCTGGCTCAATTTATTGGAAAGAAATCTTAATTTTCTATGACTCACTGCTGTCCGACAACACCGTCGCCTGAAGCCGCCACCGCTGAATTTCCTGCTCGCACCGCTTCTTGTTGAATCACGCCGGCTCGCTGGCCGGCCGTTGCTGCTACTCGTTATTCCCCGGGGTAGTGGATGTCGCTGGAACGTGCTCGGCCACCCTTGGCTCGAGAATTTCGCCCTATAACCGTAGGTTAACAAACGGTCAGGCTTCGACGTGGGAACTCAATCGGGGCCGGTCTAATATGACCCGGCTCGTGTACTCAGCCGTATGGTGACGAACGGCTTGGAACAAAGGCACTCGCGCACTGTCCACCGCGGGATCGTAGGAGTCGCGTGGTCTGATTGGGGCCGTTTCACTGTGGCCTGACACTTCTTTAGCCGTATATTTACGAACGGCTGACTTCACTGGGACACTCGCGCACCGGGGACGAGGGTAGTTTTAGCGTTCACGTCCGGCAGTCCCACTTAACTTCTTCGTACTCGTCTTGGCATGGGGTGAGCCGGGTTGGAATACGGACCGGGCCCCAGATAACAACGGCGTCACTTTAAAATGCTGACACCTATCGATTATTCGGGTCGCGCGAAAGTGGTAACTTGTCCCAGCAACTGATCCCGCGTGCTGGTTCAACAGTGCCTTTTATACCCGCTTCAGAACGCATGTCAGCTGGCGTTACTCTCCCGATCCGCAGTCGGACCAATCGCAAGACAGCACGTCGTCACTCCTCGATGTATGCTTCCTTCTCGAACGCATCGTTGGTTGGCGTACGTCTAGACTGCCGGCATTTCCGTACCAATAGCAGAGTCTCCTCACATTTCTCTACGCATACCAGATTCAACCCTACCTAACTCCTGTTTGACGTACGGAGATGTAATTGGTCTCCATTTGGTAGCACATCGGGTCTTTTTGCTACGCTGCCCATATTTTGATTTATAGTTTTTTTTGTTTCAAATCTGGCGTGGCAACCGATTACATCCCGCTACGCCGTGTCTACTCATATGTTGCCAGTTAACTAAGTCTGGTATGCTTCATTGTTTGCTAGTAATTTTATATAATGCTAGACGGTTATTTGCGCGAATGATAACTTTCAACCGCAGTGTCGATCTCTCTATAGATCTAATATAGCAAATATCCAACCGAAACTTTGGAATTCGGGTTTTAACTTTTTTAAAGGTTACAAGTTATTCGGGCGAGCAGTAAATACACCAAGGAAAATTTTTCTGCAATATTTTATGAAGCGATATTTTTTTTCAATATCTGCATGGTATGATGCGGATACGGATGCGGATGCGAATATGTGATTACGGATGCAGATGTTGATGCGGATGTCATTTTTCATGCGGATATTCCGCATTTGCGGATGCGGATGCGGATATCCGTTACATCCCTAGTTATGTTTTAATTTGTAAAACAACGAAAGTCTATTATCTCAAGTATTACTCGACTTATTTGAGCATAACTAGTGTCATACAAACGAGTCATCTCTCAAACTTACAAATAACAAACTCCATAACAATTTGATATGCTGTTCAAAAGTTTTGGAAAGAAAAGAAATTCAAAGACTGTTCAACACTATACCTGCTTTGATCAATATATATGGCCTCAACATGATTTAAATGTCGTATCGTACTATCTGAACGTTCACGATATCGCTCGTGATTAGATTGTTGGAAATTAAGAGTCATTTCTTTTATTTCGCTATTTCTTAAGCACTAACATTATGTCAAATTTCATATTTTACACTTTAATTACAACATCAATATTTTAGAACCCAAAGAGTGAATATACCTTTAATGGATTTAAACATTCATGTAAATCTATTTTTACAAATAATAAGTTTGAATAAAAAGGCTGAGTCTGACCGCTAGGTGGAATAATTTTGGTTTTCTCAACCACATTTGCTTTTGTTTGTTTTGTAAGTTTTACTTGAAATGTAACATCATACAATTGAAAAATTGAGCTCTTGTTTAAATTATACAGCTTAAACGAAAATTAATAAACCATAAGATTTTTTTTCGAAAATGGTTTAATAATGGAAAAAAATGTTCTGCGCAGTGGTTTCGTATGGGAGGCAAGATCGTCTTCGTCTTCGTCTTCGTCTTCAAATGAACGATCAATCCATCATGGTACACTGAAAGAAGGTTGTTTCTCACAGTTAAGGTTAACATTTGAGTTTCAAATTAGCGTTAATCATCTGCATCAAATTGTCGTATTGTCATAGTTGAATCTTGATTCCAAACTGGTTTTTTGAAGAAGAATCATCATTTTAGAATAAATACCAGTATTTGTAGTGAGTCCAAGTATAAGTCCAACTTGCATTTTAAAAGTGGCTAGCCACTACGTTAATTAGTAAGTTTATTAAAGTCAATTAGTAAGTTTATAAAAGTGGATTTTTCGATAAAAATCGTATGGAAACTGGACCTTGAAGCTGACTTTATTTATTTCTCCCACGCTAATATATAGCGTGTATAGTATAGTATTTGTGTTGAGTCTAAGACGCAGGACATTTGAATTTTATACATACGAGTTTAAAAGTAGTAAGTAGTTTAAACGTCTAGTTGAATAAAAAAACTTTTGGAAATGAACTTTATAAACTAAAGTTCATCGTAAGTCAAAACCCTTACTGCGCCAATGCAATGTTTAGGAATAATGCAAAAAAAAATTGTTTGAAAAATCATGTTTATAAATGCAAAATGTCCGTATTACTGATTTTTTTTTCTCCTTTCCTCTGTGTAGAGAAGTATGATTATAACGAGCAACCAGTAAGATAAAAAATTGATGTTTGGAGTGAGAATTAAATGATGAGATTTAAAATATATGGACTAAGAGGTATGCTACATACTCTAAAATCTAACTCTTTAATCCTGTAAATTTCCGGGAACATTCAATCAGTAGTCAACAATGCAATTCATAGAAAGTTTTACAAAAATTATCAGTTCAAAAGGACAAAAGGCCGAGCTAAGTTTCAGTTAGAAAATAAAAAATAAGATATTTATTATATTACGAGTTGAAGTATGGCACCAAGCTCGGAAAAGTATAAGCAAACCTTAGCTTAGTAAAATTGTAAAAATGAAGCTTACTTATAAACATGTTTTGATCCGATGAAAAATATGTACATTGAAATCACTGAGTTCAAATTCATGTCTAAACTTTAACTTAAACATAAAAAGAGAGTTTTTCATGTACCTACGTATTAACTTTTGTAAACAAAACTTCGAACGACAATTTAACGCAAACGCTAAGTTTGCGTGGGTTGCAAAATAGTCATACCGAACCTTTCAACCTCACTTTTAGAAAGATAGTGGTGCCACAGACAAACAGACGTACCACTCCATACAAAATTCTAAAAAAATGTCAGTAGAGACTCCAATGTTCCAATTTAAACAAGATTCTTCCATTTTTTTTCGAGTCATCCAATTAAACAGTTGAATCACAAAATCATCCAGTTCTTGTATATTTTTCCAGTTTTATCCAGATTTTTTATCAGCTCAAGTTTCCATTGTTTTTACCTATTTTGAAAATATTTTTTTAAGTAAATTGTATTGAATAGTAATTGTATCTTGTTTCATATTTAAAAATTCTTTAAGAGGGAGTGAATAAGAATTTCACTTATTTTTTTCTTTCTATTTTCTGCTCGCACGAACTCAGCCAAATTGATAGCAACATGATACGACATGGAATTTAAAAAAATTTAGATAAAGCAACTATTTAAAATTTTGTAAAATCTGTATTCGAATAAGGCTGACGTAGGCGTGAGATTGTTTAATATTTTTGATTGTGACCTGGACCGAGAATACTACATATTAAATGATTGGCGCCTTGTCATATCTGTGGTATATAATCTCCATTTAATTGATTAATTTAATGAAATTCAAAGAAACCCCATCCAAGCTTTTTCCGATAAGCTTTTTATCCACTCCTCCACTCTCTTTTTGAAATGTTCCGAAGAGTTTTAGAAAGTGTAGTTGTCTTTCTAAGAACCTAATTTGGTAAAAATCAGAGATGACCGTTTTATAAATCATTTTTTGTTTTAAAGTATGTTTTTCAATAGTCCTTTTCAAGTAAATTTTTTCAGTCCTTTTCAAATGCTAGTCCAGATAATATTTTGAAAAAATGAAGGAAGTATGCAAAATTGCTTAATTGCCTGGCACCCACAAAGTTTCATTGAATTCTGAGAGGTGACAGCCAACTACTCAGTCGAACTGGTGCGAAATCCTTCAATATTAAATTCTAGATTGCCGAAAGCAAGGTTGCAAGGCTTTCCGCAAAATCCGTGCCATGGAGTAGTAAAATCCGCGAAAAACGCAAAATCCGCGCCGACTTTAACAACACACATAAACGAATAAAAAAACAAATCTCACCATTGCATCGCGGTTAATACAAATATACCGTAGATCCTACGGTATGAGAACTAGGCATTTAAATTTATTAATAATTGATCAATATCGTATCAAACAATCCCTCCATTTTCATAAGGTAGCAAAACTTATTACTATGCTCTTTTGTTATTTTCAGTGTACTCTCATCACTTTCGTCGGATTCAAGTCAAAGCATTAGCCCTGGCTGCGAAGAACAGAGACATGTTTCGAAAGAATTATATGCTCGATGTCCCAGGGTTAATTATTCCTGCCATGAATTTTCACCGCTGTACAATGCAGGTCACACACCAATTTTTTTTTCTAAATCCACATCTTTGGGAAAAAGTACTGGAGACGGGAGACATTATTTGGTAAGTACCTAACTTTCAGAAGTCAAACAAAAAATAATTGATTGAACCTTTGCATCTGACAATATCGAAGAATGAGAGATTTAGAATAAAAATGATTAATGTTGATATTTCGAAACCCTAAATGGTAGAAGTTGATGTTTTCCAGCCTTTCTTCCAAATGACGCGTAATGAATCAAATTCAATTAGATTTTATGGTCCTTACTTATCCACTGAAATAGATTAACTTCTGTGGCTGGCCCCGATTACTGCACACAGAGTACGAGGTACCCGTACTCATTAGGGTTGCAATGCTATGTATGGAAAAATCGAATTAAAAGAACTGACCATGTACATTTTATTTAATTGCCAAAAATAATAACCTGTGCCAAATTTCAGTTTAAACAGACATAAATCCCTAAAGGATGTCCGATTGCGCTGAATTTTTTACAGAGATCATTTTTTAGGTCAATAAACAAAAAGTACATAGTCGGTGACATGACCATTTCCGCTGCCACCCTAGTACTCATTTATAAAACAGGGTTGGTTGGTGGTAATACTATCGGATGGGAGCTGATAAGAGATCATTCCGATACTCATAACTCTCACTCATCGTCAATCGGAAAACATCGCCGGAGAAGCATTCAGCTGCTGTTGGACCTATAAATCTGATCGGATAAAAATCTTAGAGGAGTCGCATTCAACCTCGACAGCAGAACGGATCGCTAAAATCTAGAATTCTAAACTTAGTGTAGTAACCTAAAACTAAGAAAAAACCAAAAATAAGCATGCAGTACTTTCCTTAAAATAAAGTGTTCATATATCTAATTGGCAAGCATTTTCTTAGAAGCTAAACTAAAATTAATAAAAGATTTGTGGTAAAATACGGCGCGTTTGATGGTTTTATTGGACATTTTCCGAGTGGGACTTTGAATTCCCCTTAAACTGGATACTATTTTCGCGTCTTCTACCGGAATCATTCCTACGAGTGTTGGGTTGGAGGCCCTCAACGCCCCGCCGAAGCCAAAGTTTTGCTTTTCTCCTAGAAAGGTATAGCAATCACTTGCAAAACCAAAAGTATAAAAATCCTCCAAAGGGCTAAATGGCGTATATCACGCTTGAACGCTTCAATCCAAAAAATATATATTTACTCTTTAGGTTCTAAAATAATTGATGTTGTAATCTATACATAGAAAAATGCAAGCCAAGCTGTCTGTTTGTCTGTCTGATCCATATAGGTTCGAAAACTACTGAACCAATCGACGTGAAAATTTGTATGTAGGGGTTTTTGGTGCCGATAAAGGTTCCTATGATAGTATGATAGTTCTGGAAGAGAGGGGTCCAATACAAATGAAACATAAATTTCTGCACAACTCAAAAATTAACCGACTAAATGGAACCAAATTTAGCATGTGGATGTTTTTAGGGGTAACAAATATGTGCATAATGGTTTGACACCCCACCCTCTTCTATTAGGGAGGGGTCCCATACAAATGAAACACAAATTTCGCGCAGCTCAAGAACCTCAAGAAAATACAACCAAATTTGTTATGTGAATGTTTTTAGAGGTAACAAATATGTCCATAATGGTTCGACGCACCTCCCTCTTCTGCAAGCACACGATCTCTCGAGCTAATCAACTAAATGGAACCATATTTGGCAGGTGAATGTTTTTAGTGGTCCTCAGGCAAGATTTCAGATTGTAAGATGGCAACTTCCGGTTTCTGGAAAACAGCCAAAAATGGCCGATTTCCACCCAATATAATAATATCCGGATCTAGAATGATACACAGGAGCAAAAATCGACCACAGATACCATTTTGAATTCTAAAATGGAGACAGAAACTAAAAATCGATCAGAGACACAATCTTGAATTTTAAGATGGTGACTTCCGGTGTCTGACAAACAGCCGGAAATGGCCAAATACCATTCAATATGAATGCTTTAGGAACCAGAATTACGCCCAGATGACAGAAGTTGATTTCACAGGCAATTTTAATGTCCAAAATGGTTTCTGAAAAACAGCCCAAAGTGACCAAATACCACCCAGTATATCTCCGGACCCAGAAAGTTGCAAGAAGCTAAAAATTAACCACAGACACCACAATGAATTGTAGGATGGCAACTTCTGGTATCTGGAAAACAGTCAAAAATGGCTGAATTCGATTTGGACTCTAGGTTGGCGAATATAATCAGAATTAAGGCGATGTACAGAAGCCAAAAATTGAGGATGTTGTCATTTCGATAAACCCAATCATTTCAAACGATTTGTTATTTGACTTTGATTATATCCTAAGGCCGATTTGTCGTGCATTTGCAGACTTTAAACTCATCGCAAGGAATCAATGAATTTGGAACGTTCAAATAGTACAATATCACATTTAAATTATGTTGAGGCCACATATATCGATCAATGCAGGTATAGTTTTAAATAGTCTTTGAATTTCTTTTCTTTTCATAACTTTTGAGCCACATATCAAATTGTTATGAAGTTTTTTATTTGTAAGTTTGAGAGATGACTCGTTCGTATGAAACTAGTTATGTTCAAATCAGTCATGTATTCTTTGAGATAATAGACTTTCGTTGTTTCATTGACAATTAAATACATAACGATTGCTTAAATTTGATTATAATCAAATGAAATAAAATCGTATAGGGCAGCCAAATTTTGAAACCACGTGTTCAATCATAATTCATCAGTTTACCCTTAACTAGCCCGCTCATCTGATAATAATATTGATCAAATCGGTTGTGTAGTTTTTGAGCTAATAAAGTTTCGTGATTTTCACATTTCGGTACATTACAGACGAAGTTACAGTTCGATTAGAGTAAAATTCAATAGTGTGTTATGAGGCAGTTAGACCTATGATTTGACACTAATTTTGTGGAAATCGAGACAGCCACCTCTGAGAAAAGTGAGTGAGTTCAAGTAGTTTTCGGAATATGTCCCTTTTCATAGCTGGATTTCACATTATTGAACATAACAGGCAAAGTAATAGTCCGATTGCAAAACAAATCAATAGGGTCTTATGGGGAAACTAGACCTTCCATTTGACACTGATTTCATGAAAATCGGTTCAGCCATCTCGGAGAAACATGAGTGAGATTAAACTGAAGACTGAACACATTTCCTTGCATAACTTTTGGACCACGATGGCGTATATATATATATATATATATATATATATATATATATATATATATATATATATATATATATATATATATATATATATATATATATATATATATATATATATATATATATATATATATATATATATATATATATATATATATATATGTGTGTATGTGTGTGTGTGCAGATTTTTATTCTCCCTCACTTTTCTCAGAGATGGCACGATCGATTTTCATAAAATTACTTGCAAATGAAAGGACTTGTTGACCCATAAGACCCTATTCATTTTTATTGTAATCGGATTTTTGGTTTAGGGGTTATATATATCAAAATGTGAAAATCATGAAACATCATTATCTCGGAAACCATACCACCGATTTGAACAAACTTGATTTCAAATGAACGGGCGACCTGAAATCCCCTTAACTTTTAACTTTTATAAAGATTAAACTCGTGGTCCAAAAGTTATGCAAGGAAATGTGTTCTGAAGACTGTTTAATCTCACTCATGTTTCTCCGAGATGGCTGAACCGATTTTCATAAAATCAGTGTCAAATGGAAGGTCTAGTTTCCCCATAAGACCCAATTGATTTGTTTTGCAATCGGACTATTACTTTGCCTGTTATGTTCAAAAATGTGAAGTCCAGCTATGAAAAGGGACATATTCCGAAGACTACTTGAACTCACTCACTTTTCTCAGAGGTGGCTGTCTCGATTTCCACAAAATTAGTGTCAAATCATAGGTCTAACTGCCTCATAACACACTATTGAATTTTACTCTAATCGAACTGTAACTTCGTCTGTAATGTACCGAAATGTGAAAATCACGAAACTTTATTAGCTCAAAAACTACACAACCGATTTGATCAATATTATTATCAGATGAGCGGGCTAGTTAAGGGTAAACTGATGAATTATGATTGAACACGTGGTTTCAAAATTTGGCTGCCCTATACGATTTTATTTCATTTGATAATAATCAAATTTAAGCAACCGTTATGTATTTAATTGTCAATAAAACAACGAAAGTCTATTATCTCAAAGAATACATTACTGATTTGAACATAACTAGTTTCATACGAACGAGTCATCTCTCAAACTTACAAATAAAAAACTTCATAACAATTTGATATGCGGCTCAAAAGTTATGAAAAGAAAAGAAATTCAAAGACTATTTAAAACTATACCTGCATTGATCGATATATGTGGCCTCAACATAATTTAAATGTGATATTGTACTATTTGAACGTTCCAAATTCATTGATTCCTTGCGATGAGTTTAAAGTCTGCAAATGCACGACAAATCGGCCTTAGGATATAATCAAAGTCAAATAACAAATCGTTTGAAATGATTGGGTTTATCGAAATGACAACATCCTCAATTTTTGGCTTCTGTACATCGCCTTAATTCTGATTATATTCGCCAACCTAGAGTCCAAATCGAATTCAGCCATTTTTGACTGTTTTCCAGATACCAGAAGTTGCCATCCTACAATTCATTGTGGTGTCTGTGGTTAATTTTTAGCTTCTTGCAACTTTCTGGGTCCGGAGATATACTGGGTGGTATTTGGTCTCTTTGGGCTGTTTTTCAGAAACTGAAAGCCGTCATTTTGGACATAAAAAATTGCCTGTGAAATCAACTTTTGTCATCTGGGCGTAATTCTGGTTCCTAAAGCATTCATATTGAATGGTATTTGGCCATTTCCGGCTGTTTGTCAGACACCGGAAGTCACCATCTTAAAATTCAAGATTGTGTCTTTGATCAATTTTTAGTTTCTGTCTCCATTTTAGAATTCAAAATGGTATCTGTGGTCGATTTTTGCTCCTGTGTATCATTCTAGATCCGGATATTATTATATTGGGTGGAAATCGGCCATTTTTGGCTGTTTTCCAGAAACCGGAAGTTGCTATCTTACAATCTGAAATCTTGCCTGAGAACCACTAAAAACATTCACCTGCCAAATATGGTTCCATTTAGTTGATTAGCTCGAGAGATCGTGTGCTTGCAGAAGAGGGAGGTGCGTCGAACCATTATGGACATATTTGTTACCTCTAAAAACATTCACATAACACATTTGGTTGTATTTTCTTGATTGGTTCTTTAGCTGCGCGAAATTTGTGTTTCATTTGTATGGGCCCCCTCCCTTATAGAAGAGGGTGGGGTGTCAAACCATTATGCACATATTTGTTACCCCTAAAAACATCCACATGCTAAATTTGGTTCCATTTAGTCGGTTAATTTTTGAGTTGTGCAGAAATTTATGTTTCATTTGTATTGGACCCCTCTCTTCCAGAACTATCATACTATCATAGGAACCTTTATCGGCACCAAAAACCCCTACATACAAATTTTCACGTCGATCGGTTCAGTAGTTTTAGAACCTATATGGATCAGACAGACAGACAGACAGCTTGGCTTGCATTTTTCTATGTATGATCGTGCCATCTCTGAGAAAAGTGAGGGAGAATAAAAATCTGCACACACACACACACATTCACACATATATATATATATATATATATATATATATATATATATATATATATATATATATATATATATATATATATATATATATATATATATATATATATATATATATATATATATATATATATATATATATATATATATATATATATATATATATATATATATATATATATATATATATATATATATATATATTCAGCCCTTTGGGTAATTTTTATACTTTTGGTTTTGCAAGTGATTGCTATACCTCTCTAGGAGAAAAGCAAAACCTTGGCTTCGGCGGGGCATATACTGTGACAATTCATCCATAGATACCAGCAGCTGTGCTATAATCCCGGCTAGTAATGTCCGGTTTTTTCAACTAATCGATTAATTGTTAATCGATTATTTTGTTTGTGTCCGCTAATTGGACTCGATTAGCTGACGAAAGCTATTCGATTAATCGAGATAATCGATTATCTGATTGCGAGAGCCCTACGTTCAAAAATAAAATGTTAGTGCTGACCAACAGTCAGTTACCAATGAACTTGATCTCTAGATTTTACTTACAAATCACATTATTTAATATATTTATTAATTCAATTAGCCTAGTTCTTTATGAATCTTCGAGAAAGTATTTTTCCGATTCAATTAGTTCTTCAGTTTTGCAATTGTGCATTCGTTTGCAAGTGATTTTGCTGTACGAAAAACTTTGCACTAGATCTAAATGATCGAATCCTATATCCTAAACATTAGGCAAACGAATCAATAAATAGGAACCATCATATAAATTTACTTGTTAACGTTTAGAAAGCGAGAAAAGCAACATTTAGTTCAAAAATGCTAAACATTCGAATGACAATGAATGGCCCTAGACATCCTGTGACGTGAGTAGGTGCCGTCAGTGGGACCATGCATCCTCTCCTTTCGACTGTTAGATTAGGAACATTTCTAGGTGGGGTCTTGTGAGCCGATTTCGCAGCTATGTAATCGTTTGACCGGCTTTGCTGAATAGACTTCTGAAGGAACGGATTTTCCTAGAACTGGCATGTATTTTATCGGTATTTTATAAAGCGTTGGAATCTGTCCTTGAATTCGGTTCCATACTGGGTCAGAATTTCAAGGTTGGTTGATGTTTTTGTATCTTGATGCTCTAGCAAGAGTACCGTTGGCAGCCCACAGGTCTTTACTTGGTTCGATGTTGACTGGTTCAGGTTGCTCCTCTCTACACTGCCTAGTAATTTTTTGCATCATATTAACTAAAATTATATTAAATGTGACATATGTTCATACAAAGAAAAGCAACATTGTTCGTCATACTCACCAATCCAAGAAATCATTTAAGATGTGTTCAGTGTTCAGCTCTCAAAATCTGCCAGAGATAATTGGCATACTTTGTTAGCCTTACTTGCTTTCTGTTGTTGTACCTCTGCGTGATGACAAAAGCAAAAATATTTCATTTCTTCATTTTCGCATGCAAAAACAAACAAAATATCAGCAACACCGTCAACGCGAATTCGTTCGGTTCTTGCATGCGAAAAAGAGGGAAGAAAATATTTTAGCTCTGGCATTCACAAACATTTTAACAATATGTGAGTTCGCGTAAGTGCGAACAGCCCTTGAAATCTTTTTTAACTTCCTAGTCGCGACGCCAAGAGTTTTGTTTGTAAACACGCAAAAAAAGAAGTTTAGTTTTCGTTCGTGCACGCTTTTTTCATAATTTTGAATGAAATATCTACGTCGCAGAACTAAATCGAATCGCGACTTTTCGTTGCGACTTTAAATATCCGCACGTGGGAAGTACACTCAAAGAAATCGACACGACATTATAAAGTGTTTTGCACTTGGTTTCGCCCTACTGGTCAAAACATATAGAATTCATATGCGAAACACTTTAGAATTATTTATCGTGCAACACCTCATTTCCAAAAGGAAAACACTTTCAATTCTCGTGTTATGACATATATACATAAAGTGTTTGGATTTTGAATCTCAAATGAATGTTTACCGAGCTTCGAATGATTTTCATTCGATTTCAAAATGAAAACAGTTTTACATGGAAATTATTGCATATAAGGCAACCTTTGTTTTATTAATAAAACTTAAAATTTAATTTTATCTATAATAATTCATCATCATATATAAACTTTACTTCTCTGTTGAAAAAGCAAACAAAATTTTTTATTAATTTAATTGTATTAATCAATGTTTAGGTAAACAAATACTTACCTCTAGCGTGAAGATGCTTTCATCAGAATCCCTGTCATCTTGTGCTAGAAGAACGAAATAAGATTAGAATTGGATTCTTCTACCTGACATAAATAACTTACCTTGCAAACATTTACAAATTTAGTCCCGAAAATCGTCGAGCTTCTAAGACGTATGACACTCGCTGACTTTTCATCTGTCGCCATTTTTCTACTTTTCAGCACAAACGGCACTTCATTTGACACATAAAAACAAAACAAATCAACCGAAAGTGTTTCGAACATGCAATTCACTTGAAAGGGATGTTGGAATCATACGTAAATGAAGTGATGTAAGTTGATGTGTGCGACAACTTGAAATGAAAGTGAAAAATGATTGAGTTCGATAAAAAAAATTCTTCAAGGAACAATGCAGAGTCATTTTCATATCCAATTGATGAAACACTTGGATGGAGCGTGCGTAGTTTTTTCAGTGTAGTGCGCTGTATAGAACATCAGATGCGCTATAGACCTTTTCCCGTACGAATGTTTTAGTGTCACTATGTGAGGAAAATATTTACAAACAGCTGTTTTGTTTGCAATGCTGTGTTTTTAGCAGCTGGACAAATATTCAGTTGAACACTCATTATATGATTTAACTTGTTTCTGAATGATTTTTTTCATTTGTTATCAGAAATCGGAAGAAGCCGCTGAACATAATCGACCAAAAATGTTAAAAAGTGATAAAAGTCGAAGCAACGAGATGCGATGATTTACAGTTTGGAGGAAACAAAAGAAACTTTATGCGGGTTTACACGTTTCCTAGTGTGCATTGGTGAAAAGTTACTTATCTCTATAGACCAGGGATGTTACGGATGTGACTTTTCAGACATCTGCAGATGCGGATATGTGATTACGAATGCAGATGTTGATGCGGATGTCAATTTTCATGCGGATGTTCCGCATTCGCGGATGTGGATGCGGATATCCGTAGCATCCCTTTTTTATATTTTGCTTTTTTCACATAACCATGTCCCTCCCCAGTGCAAGAGTTATTTGGGCGAGCAGTAAGTACACCAAGGAAAATTTTTCTGCAATATTTTATGAAGCGATATTTTTTTTCAATATCCGCATGGTATGATGCGGATGCGGATGCTGATGCGGATATGTGATTACGGATGCAGATGTTGATGCGGATGGCAACTTTCATGCGGATGTTCCGCATTTGCGGATGCGGATGCGGATATCAGTTACATCCCTACTATAGACCTTTTCACCTACGAAAGTGTTAGTGCCATTAGTTGAGGAAAATATTTACAAATAGCTGTTTTGTTTGCAATGCTATGTTTTTAGCAGCTGGACAAATATTCAGTTGAACACTTATTCTGTGTTTTAAACTTGTTTCTGAATAAATATTTTCATTCGTGATCAGAATTCGGAAGAAGCTGCTGAGCATCGACCAAAAAAAAAGGTAAAAAGTGATAAAAGTTGAAGCAATGAGATGCGATGATTTACAGTTTGGAGGGAACAAAAGCAACTTAACAAGGGTTTACACGTTTCCTAGTGTGTGTAGGTCAAAAGTCGCTTCTCTCTCTCTCTCTCTCTCTCTCTCTCTCTCTCTCTCTCTCTCTCTATATATATATATATATATATATATATATATATATATATATATATATATATATATATATATATATATATATATATATATATATATATATATATATATATATATATATATATATATATATATATATATATATATATATAGAGAGAGAGAGAGAGAGAGAGAGAGAGAGAGAAGCGACTTTTGACCTACACACACTAGGAAACGTGTAAACCCTTGTTAAGTTGCTTTTGTTCCCTCCAAACTGTAAATCATCGCATCTCATTGCTTCAACTTTTATCACTTTTTACCTTTTTTTTTGGTCGATGCTCAGCAGCTTCTTCCGAATTCTGATCACGAATGAAAATATTTATTCAGAAACAAGTTTAAAACACAGAATAAGTGTTCAACTGAATATTTGTCCAGCTGCTAAAAACATAGCATTGCAAACAAAACAGCTATTTGTAAATATTTTCCTCAACTAATGGCACTAACACTTTCGTAGGTGAAAAGGTCTATAGTAGGGATGTAACTGATATCCGCATCCGCATCCGCAAATGCGGAACATCCGCATGAAAGTTGCCATCCGCATCAACATCTGCATCCGTAATCACATATCCGCATCAGCATCCGCATCCGCATCATACCATGCGGATATTGAAAAAAAATATCGCTTCATAAAATATTGCAGAAAAATTTTCCTTGGTGTACTTACTGCTCGCCCAAATAACTCTTGCACTGGGGAGGGACATGGTTATGTGAAAAAAGCAAAATATAAAAAAGGGATGCTACGGATATCCGCATCCACATCCGCGAATGCGGAACATCCGCATGAAAATTGACATCCGCATCAACATCTGCATTCGTAATCACATATCCGCATCTGCAGATGTCTGAAAAGTCACATCCGTAACATCCCTGGTCTATAGAGATAAGTAACTTTTCACCAATGCACACTAGGAAACGTGTAAACCCGCATAAAGTTTCTTTTGTTTCCTCCAAACTGTAAATCATCGCATCTCGTTGCTTCGACTTTTATCACTTTTTAACATTTTTGGTCGATTATGTTCAGCGGCTTCTTCCGATTTCTGATAACAAATGAAAAAAATCATTCAGAAACAAGTTAAATCATATAATGAGTGTTCAACTGAATATTTGTCCAGCTGCTAAAAACACAGCATTGCAAACAAAACAGCTGTTTGTAAATATTTTCCTCACATAGTGACACTAAAACATTCGTACGTAAAAAGGTCTATAGCGCATCTGATGTTCTATACAGCGCACTACACTGAAAAAACTACGCACGCTCCATCCAAGTGTTTCATCAATTGGATATGAAAATGACTCTGCATTGTTCCTTGAAGAATTTTTTTTATCGAACTCAATCATTTTTCACTTTCATTTCAAGTTGTCGCACACATCAACTTACATCACTTCATTTACGTATGATTCCAACATCCCTTTCAAGTGAATTGCATGTTCGAAACACTTTCGGTTGATTTGTTTTGTTTTTATGTGTCAAATGAAGTGCCGTTTGTGCTGAAAAGTAGAAAAATGGCGACAGATGAAAAGTCAGCGAGTGTCATACGTCTTAGAAGCTCGACGATTTTCGGGACTAAATTTGTAAATGTTTGCAAGGTAAGTTATTTATGTCAGGTAGAAGAATCCAATTCTAATCTTATTTCGTTCTTCTAGCACAAGATGACAGGGATTCTGATGAAAGCATCTTCACGCTAGAGGTAAGTATTTGTTTACCTAAACATTGATTAATACAATTAAATTAATAAAAAATTTTGTTTGCTTCTTCAACAGAGAAGTAAAGTTTATATATGATGATGAATTATTATAGATAAAATTAAATTTTAAGTTTTATTAATAAAACAAAGGTTGCCTTATATGCAATAATTTCCATGTAAAACTGTTTTCATTTTGAAATCGAATGAAAATCATTCGAAGCTCGGTAAACATTCATTTGAGATTCAAAATCCAAACACTTTATGTATATATGTCATAACACGAGAATTGAAAGTGTTTTCCTTTTGGAAATGAGGTGTTGCACGATAAATAATTCTAAAGTGTTTCGCATATGAATTCTATATGTTTTGACCAGTAGGGCGAAACCAAGTGCAAAACACTTTATAATGTCGTGTCGATTTCTTTGAGTGTACTTCCCACGTGCGGATATTTAAAGTCGCAACGAAAAGTCGCGATTCGATTTAGTTCTGCGACGTAGATATTTCATTCAAAATTATGAAAAAAGCGTGCACGAACGAAAACTAAACTTCTTTTTTTGCGTGTTTACAAACAAAACTCTTGGCGTCGCGACTAGGAAGTTAAAAAAGATTTCAAGGGCTGTTCGCACTTACGCGAACTCACATATTGTTAAAATGTTTGTGAATGCCAGAGCTAAAATATTTTCTTCCCTCTTTTTCGCATGCAAGAACCGAACGAATTCGCGTTGACGGTGTTGCTGATATTTTGTTTGTTTTTGCATGCGAAAATGAAGAAATGAAATATTTTTGCTTTTGTCATCACGCAGAGGTACAACAACAGAAAGCAAGTAAGGCTAACAAAGTATGCCAATTATCTCTGGCAGATTTTGAGAGCTGAACACTGAACACATCTTAAATGATTTCTTGGATTGGTGAGTATGACGAACAATGTTGCTTTTCTTTGTATGAACATATGTCACATTTAATATAATTTTAGTTAATATGATGCAAAAAATTACTAGGCAGTGTAGAGAGGAGCAACCTGAACCAGTCAACATCGAACCAAGTAAAGACCTGTGGGCTGCCAACGGTACTCTTGCTAGAGCATCAAGATACAAAAACATCAACCAACCTTGAAATTCTGACCCAGTATGGAACCGAATTCAAGGACAGATACAGTTTGGAGGGAACAAAAGCAACTTAACAAGGGTTTACACGTTTCCTAGTGTGTGTAGGTCAAAAGTCGCTTCTCTCTCTCTCTCTCTCTCTCTCTCTCTCTCTATATATATATATATATATATATATATATATATATATATATATATATATATATATATATATATATATATATATATATATATATATATATATATATATATATATATATATATATATATATATATATATATATATATATATATATATATATATATATATATATATATATATATACCGCGCACTATTTGCGACGTAAGATATAATGTGCGGCATGAGAGTAAAATTAATTGTCGCCAGTCGACACCTACAATTTTCAACTAAATGGATAATATAAAATAAGTGAGAACAGAGGTTTCAAAATCTCTTGTGTTTTCGTCACCGCTGGCATAACCAATTTCCGCTGCGACTACTGCGTTATCCATTGCCATGCCACAACTGTGGGCGCTATCCGCTACCGCTGGTATCCACTGCACTGCTACTACTGTTTCTAAGGAAAGACTGCTGTTGTCGCTGTCTAGAACTATTATGAGCGGCTTCTTCTTCTTCTTTTTCATTTGTTAACGGGGACTTTAACGTGTGAGCGGCTTCGACTGAAACAGGCTCTTATATAGGGATGAAAAACCTATCGATAGTATTAGGAAATTACCGATAACTATCGATAGCCGTTTTAATCGATATTTCCCATCCTTACTTTTATAAAGGCCAAATAGCACATTTAAAATAGCAAGGTCTATGATTCTGTCGACCGTGCTTGGGAAGCAATCATATTACCGACCAATCAGATCAATCGAATTTTGCGCTTCAACGAGGATTGATCATTTTCAATAATATAGTAAGTTGCTTGTCATGATTTAGGCTTGATAATTTTTGAATTTTGATTATGCGGAAACTTATTTTTTTTGCAGATAATGAAAGTTTTTCGGATGTTTTGCCCATGACTTAAGAAAAAAAAAAATTCAGTACGTTCTGAGACACGGAGATAAAGTCAAATTTATAACTTTGACAAATCTAAAAATGTAAATTAGTTCAAGAGAAAGTATTAACCCTTCAATTACGTTTTTATTTCATCCTGAAAATAACAATTTGTTGTTCAATTCAATATCGGATAAGATGCCGATCCCATCTTTGCGTTATCACTGACAGTGCGAAATAAGTATTCATTGTGATAAAATAAACTGTGAAAAGCTGATTTTACACTCAAAACTAGACGACTCATGTGTTGTCAAAATGAGTCAACTCTTCGTTGAATGCATTTACTAGTGCCCACTATCGCACAGAGACTGCATTTTACTAAAATGCCTCACTGCATCAGCTGGCCCAGCTGCTATCGATGCCAATGGTATCCACTGCACTGCTACTGCCGCTGCTAAGGGAGGACTGCTGTTGTCGCTGTCTAGAACTATTATGAGCGGCTTTGATTGAAACAGACTCTTATATAGGCCAAATAGCATACATCGGGATCTTTTTTTACGCGGTTGATTGTACCGCGTTGAAAAAATCCGCGTATAAAAACCGCGTAATTTGAAAAAAATCGCGTAAAAAAAACTCCATTCAATCGAAAGATCCGATTGAAAATAATAACACGTAAGCTTATATAAACTTCAGGAATAATATTAAAATGGGAACAAAACACACAAAACAAGTTTATTGTACTTCCAAAACGAAAATTCATTGAAAATCAAGACAATAACTTTTTATAATGATTTTGCCACATTTTTAAGCTTTCGTTCCTTAATCAGAAGTTTATGGCAACGAATGAACGACCCTGACTCGTATCGTTATACAATTATTAATATATTTTTGTTCCTTTTTTCCGAATTAACGGAAATTGCCTATTATTTGATAATAACAACAAATGTTTAAAAAATATGCATTATTCAGATTGATGAAACAGAATATGAACCATACGATAGATTTTTCACTTTATTAGATTTATTTATACTAAACTTATTTGTTACCGCGTAAAAATAATCTGCGTTATTTAAAATAATCACGTAAAAATAATCCGCGTAATTGTACGAAATCGCGTAAACAAAGCCGTGTATAAAAAACCGCATAAAAATAACCCGCGTAAAAAAGACCCTAGTGTATTTCAAATTGCAAGGTCTCTGATTCTGTCGACCGTGCTCTGGAAGCAATCATATAACGACCAATCAGAGGTCGAATTTTTTTGTTTTGACAAAGCTTGACTGTATTCAATAGTAGTTTGAATGATAAAATTAAAATTATCTTTATTTGGAAAAAAATCTTAGAAAATTTTCCAATCTATTGCTGCAGGAACGAAGGAAATCCATCGAAAACTAACGGATTTATTAGCATTTAAAATTGGACATATTTCTCACTTTTTCTGCATTTAGATTTTCATTTTACAGCCCTATGTATCTGAGTATGTTGCCAAACTTCCTGAGAGACGTAGTTCAACGTCAAAACTTTGGGCTTGACTTGGATGCCAGTTACTGACACGCTTAAATTTCAATTTAGGATTCTAGTTTTCAACTCTTGCGTAACGCTTACAAAGCGAAACATTCTGTCGGTAATTGCTACATTATTTGACCCTTTGGGTCTGCTAGAAGCGGCAATAACTTCGGAAAAGATTCATGTGCAGCTGTTGTGGACACTTCGTGATGAAAACGATCAAAGACTGAATTGGAATCAGTCACTACCCTTAAAGGTACCACCAACAACTGTCTCTGCTTGATACCATGCGCATCGAGCGTTGTGTAGTCTTTCCCAAGGCAGTGTCTATTCATTTTCATTGCTTTTCGGACGCTTCGGAGAAAGTGTACGGCGCATGTCTCTACGTGAAGAGCTGGAACTCATGCGGAAAGGTATGGGTACCGTTACCAACCTCCAAATCGCGGGTTGCACCTTTACAAGTGCAAACCATTACTAAGTTAGAAATACACCAGTATATTTTTGGACGGACTCCACCTGCGTCCTGCGTTGGATACGAGTAAATCCAGATACATGGACAACGAACGTAGAAACGAAATCGGGTGGCCATAATTCAATCGCTTACCGAGATTTCCCAGTGGAACCATGTTCCTGGAATCCATAACCCAGCCGATCTGATTTCCTGAGGAATTGCGCCGGAAGACATCGTAAACAATCGATTCTGGTGGCAGGGACCGCAGTGGTTAGTCAAAGATGAGGATGAATGGCCACGTTTTCCCGAAACTTCACTGACAGCAGAAGAAGAATCAGAGGAAAAACGTCGCACTCTATATGCTAGAACGGTTTCGTCGATCATCGAGTTCAATAACGCATAGTTAACCCACTTTTCGTCGTACACAGACCTAATTCGTCGAACAGCCTACTGGTTGCATTTGAAACGGCTTCTGTGCACGAAAGAAAAGAAGGATTCCTCTTTCTTATGTACCAAAGAACTAAAGGAAGCGGAAACCTCACTGATCAGTTTAGTCCAACAGGAGGTATTTGTTGAGGAGCGTAAGGCATTAATGAAAAAAGGGGCGGTTTCCAGAAGGTCACAATTACGATGGTCCAATCCATACCTGTCGTAGAATCAGTTAATCCGCCTGGGTGGGCGTCTTGAGCACGCATTAGAATAAGAGAACGTAAAGCACCCAGTAGTTCTACCAGCCAACCATTAGTTCACGCGTCTGCTTTTACGATAGTACCATGAACGCTTTTGGTACGCCGGGCCTCAATTACTATTAAGTGTTGTGAGACTTAAATTTTGGCCATTGGGAGGGATGCGTGTTGTGAGACATATTGTACACCGCTGTGTAACCTGCTATCGGTCTAATCCTACCACAGTTCAGCAAATGATGAGGGACTTACCAACAGCACGACGAGTTACCGTTTCTCGTCCATTTTTGCGAACAGGTGTGGACTATTTTGGACACTTTTACATCAGACCCGCTCTGAGACGTCCAGTAGTTTAGGCCTATGTGGCAATTTTTATTTGCATGTTTACCAAGGCCGTGCACCTAGAACTCGTCACAGACTTGTCAACCGATAAGTTCTTACAAGCCCTGTGACGATTTGTGTCGAGAAGAGGTCGCTGCGCAGAGATGTTTTCCGACAACCGCACCAACTTTGTCGGAGCACGAAATAAACTGCAGGATTTTCTAAAACTGATTCGGGACAGCAAGCATCACGACATCGTTTCCAAAGAACTGGCAGAGGAGAGAATTCAGTGGCACTTTAACCCACCTAGTGCACTCCACTTTGTAGGCTTGTGGGAAGCATCAGTTTGTTTAGCTAAAACCCACTTATTAGAGGTGGTTGGAGAGAATCTTGTTTCCCTTGAAGACATGACAACGCTATTAGTTCAGGTGGAAGCATGTCTTAATTCTCGCCCTCTCACCCAATGATCCGATGATCCCAACGATCTGCAACCTTTAACGCCTGCACATTTTCTACTAGGAGAATCACTCCAAGCATTACCAGAGCCAAAGTTTGAGGATCTACCAACCAACCGATTAAATCACTGGCAGTTAATACAGAGAAAATTGCAAGATTTCTGGAGGATATGGCGCAGAGAATCTTTACGTCAACTACAGGGGAGAATGAAGCGTTGGAAACCAGCTGTTTCAATCGGCATAGGTCAATTAGTCATCGTTCAAGATGCTAATCAACCCCCCATGTGGTGGAAAATGGGGAGGATAATTCAAGTTCGTACTTGCTGTGATGGTACAATTAGGGTGGGAACATTGAAAATCTCCAGTGGAACCATAATGCACCCAGTAGAGAAGATATGCATTTTACCCTTTGCGGACAACACCGAACTTCAAGACGCAACAGCCGACAGTCATCAATCCTGATTCCTTTTCCCATCCCGTCGAAGAGGTTTTTCTTTCTTTATTTACAGAAATAGCTAGTTGCTAGAATTTCTGGGTGGGAGAGGATGTTCAGGAGTAGTAACGCCACCCATAACTTCAACCCTGATGACAAATTCAATGATATCACAAACTCTCATCCGAAACCGTACGCGAAAACGAAGCAGCCGATTATCATCCCAGCCAGGCAACAGGAGAGTCATCGAAACACGATCATCATCATCAACTGCTAGCCGCCCGTGGGAGTGATAACGATCGCTGATAGGAGAGGATGGGAGCTGATAAGAGATCATGCCGAGACTCATAATTCCAAAATCGACGATCGGAAAACATCGTCGGAGTCGCATTCAACCTCGACAGCAGAACGGATCGCTAAAATTTAGAATTCTAAACTTAGTGTAGTAACCTAAAATTAAGAATAAACCAAAAATAAGCATGCAGTAGTTTCCTTGAAATAAAGTGTTCATTGGCATGCATTTTCTTAGAAGCTTAGCTAAAATTAACAAAAGAGCTGTGATATAATACGGCGCGTTTGGTGATTTTATTGGCCATTCTCCGAGTGGGACTTTGGATTCCGATTAAACTGGATCCGCGTCTTCCACCGTAGCCATTCCTACGATTGTTGGGTTGGAGGCCCTCAACGTTATCGAAGATTTTACGGAAGGTAACAGACCTTTACCCAACAACCTTGTTGTCTATAGGAGTTATCAGCATCAGCTGACTCTTCTGTGTGTGATGAGACATTCCTTTCAGTCTATAAATAAATAACGCTTGCACAGCAGTGTGTGTAGTTAGGGATGAGCAATAGAATAAGTCGACAGCGGAATGTGATACGATATAGATTGTGGAACAGTACCACCGTCCCCCGTAGTTTAATTGGTCAAAACACCATGCCGGAGACAGGGAGATTGCGGGTTCAAGTCCCGTCGGGATGCGGTATATTTTTCCAAATCTGTATCATATTTCCAGTTCGCTTATTTTTCGTTCTTCCTCTACTCACATACTGCCTGCTTAATGAACCTTGTTGTAATTTGAACCCCATACCTAATATGGAGTTGATAGGTAATACCCGAAGAAGTAATACCTAGCAAACGTAAGGGCTTCACACTGACAAAGCAGGTGAGCTGAAATTTCAATTGCCAGTTTGTAGAAGCGGCAGTTATCGTACGATACAATACCGATGATCTTCAGGTGGTAAAGAGCAGAGTATTGTCCGGTAATAAGCCTCCGAGAAGCCCCTGCGTTATAGCATGTTATGGAGATATGAACTTTAGCTTCTTTACAGCCCTTTGTGATGTTCCATCGGCTAGCTTTTTCTAGCGTTCCCCATGTTTAAAGTTCGCGCTTGACGGCGGATTTAGAGGTACCCTGAAACGGCTCAGGGTCAATGAATTGCTGTACTCTTCCTTGTTTTTCGAGGTAGCCAGTATTTTCATCGCCCTCAACCATAGTGTCCAGGTATGTACCTAGTACAATAGAACTTATTAATGTCGGGACAGCTCCCGTAGTGCTGCACTGCACTCCTAAACTAATTTGATTGGATATTTTGAAAACTTTTGGGTCAATAGTGTAGCTTGATTATCCGAGAAGATGGTGATTTTCGCATGCATGTTGTTTCGTTTAAGACATATATTGTTGCAGATGATCACTTTCACTTGAAAAAACAGTGGGCCATATACCCTTTGGAATAGTCTCCTCAAAACCGGGCCCGTAAACTCCGGAGCCAGAGTTGGATCCTATTTTCGAACTATCTTTGTAAGAGCAGATGATGCCCGATGGAAGTGCAGAACCATCTCTACTCCACATACGGTGATTAGTTTCAATCACCTTATATGGAATGTCGAGATTGTTTTGAACCGCTTTGCAGTCTGATACTGTGTGACTAACGGTGTAAATTCAAACTCCCTTAGAATACGGAAGTGACCAACCTGATCCCCTTCGAAGACTGTTTTGTTTCGTTGAAGCACCAGGCTCTGCCTAATTCTTTACATGAAGATGTAGAGGCTCTAAAGCGACTGTTGATGTGGTGCGTTGATGTTGAGTTTTGCTTGGGGTGTCACTACATGTAGGACCAGAGAGCCAATTGAGGTTCCAGTCCCCAGGTTTTACCAAATAGTGTTCTGCAAGCCCAAATTGTCGTTGAGGTTTTTTTTGACTTCGTCCAATTCAGCTTACTTTCGAGAGTGATACCCAGGTATTTAACCTTCATCGCACCCTAAAAATACTACGTTGTCTACCCTGGTGTGGGGTTTTCCACACATACAACATTTGAATTTATTTTGGACAAGAAACAACTTAATTTTGTCCTAAACATATATTTTTTTTCATTGAGTGCATACATACCTGAAGCTACAGGTACCAAATAATCCTGTTTCGAAAATCGAATAATTCAACCTCCATCGCATCCTAAAAAAAACTTACGTTGTCTACCCTGGTGTGTGGTTTTCCACACATACAACATTTGAATTTATTTTGGAAAAGAAACAACTTAATTTTGTCCCAAACATTTTTTTCCATTAAGTGCATACATGCCCGAAGCTACAGGTATAGGGATACCATCCGTCCTGATAAAGCAGGACATGTCCTGATTTTGAAGTTCTATTTGGGCGTCCTGATTTATTTTTTATATTTTAGCATTTGTCCTGATTTTCTTAAGATATTTAATTTTGTTGTGTGGTAATGAGCAGAATTTTTAAAAATTGCTCAATAAATATTGTCGATTCTAGGTCGCAACGCTCATTGCGATCGAATTTTTTTCATTTGTTGAATCTCAGTAGAGTAATAAGAAAAATCTTTCACGCGTCGACCGTTACCATTAAGCATCTGGCATTTTTTAAGTTTAACTTGAAACAGTTTACGTCTGTTGAATTTTTAAAATATCTACTAATGCGTAACAATTTAAAGTGGTTTGATGAAAGTGTCTCGTCAGAGATACACTCAGTTTTTTTTACTATGTGTTTTTCTACATTGATTTTCGAATTAACGGGTTTTTCACGCGTATTTTCAAATCGAAGGATTTTTTTAATTACCGCGTCTTTCCACGAGGTACATATCAACGCGTAAAAAAAACTAAATAAAAAATTAATTTACTTAATGTACAGTAAATAAAAAAGTTTTATATTGTATTTTAATGGGTGAATCACATATTATGTGTTATATTTGCTCATACATCGAAGAATAGAATGGCTAAATTAAATTTGAGCCGAGAAAAGGAGTCCTGATTTCTAACTTCGACCAGATGGTATCCCTATACAGGTACCAAATAATCCTGTTTCGAAAATCGAATAAGGTATGTATGTGTGCGCAAGTATGTGTATGTGTGTTTATTTTCATTCTTACGACCAATATATCTTGATTTTCTCAGCATCGGCTGAACCGATCCGAATGTTCTTAGTCGCGTTTGAAAGAGCTTAGAGTCTAATTAGTTGATGAGCAAAATCATTTCAAATTACCTGGAAATACGCGAAAATTTAATCGACCATTTTCGATTCGAATGAAACTTTGAACACGTATTTGGCTTAGCAAACTGAGCATTTTTCACAGATGGAGAGATATTTTACACCCATGAATTACATTATAAAAGGGCGTATGCCTTTTGGCACAGGTTTTATTCGAAGCATTGTTGTAGGGAAATAAAAATGCATCAAACAAAAATTATAAATATTTTTTTGTTATTTTACAATAACGTTTTCGCTTAATTTGCGTAAGCTTGATGAGCACCGAAGATCAGAAAAGGGTTTACAGCACTTGGGTTTGGTGTATTTTATTTTCACTTTATTCATCTTCACAAAGCGCAAACTGTAACTAACACTTTTAGAGAAGTGCAATCGTATTTATATACGAAAACAGATATTATAGGATATTGGTAGCGTACTTAACAAACAGTTATTATTAGTTAACAAGTAGGTAGTGTTGCACGACAAACATTTTTTTTTAATATTCGGCAAGGGGGAACGTATGGATAGGCTAAGGTACAGCGCCTGAGTTATTTATACAATCGTTTTGTTGTCAATGAAACGTGTAAGAAAAACGTGTATTTTCCTAAATTTTAATAATTTTTCGAGCTTGAATTCAAAATAACTCGAAAACCGATGCCTTTAGAATGTTAACTACCAAGAGCTTTTTGATTTAAAATGACTCTCTGCATCTTTTAAAATCATCAGAATACAAATATTTTGAAAAATGTTTGAATTAGAATTTTCATAAAAAAATTAGTCTACCATATTTTTTTTTTCATTTCTCCCTCCTGGACTTTTTTTTTAAGTTGCGTATTAACGTCAAGTTTCTTTAAAAAAAATAAAAAAAAATCAACTATTTATTTTTTAATTGTTTATAATTGTTTATAAATAAAATTTTTTGTACAGTGTATAATTTTTTTAAGATGCATTTTTAATTCCCTACAACTGATTCTCAGACAGTTTTACTATACAACCAACGGTTTCTGAACTACAATGCTTCTAATAAAACCGATGCCAAAAGGCATACACCCTTTAAGAATATAACTCATGGGTGTAAAAAATCTCTCTATCTGTGGAAAATACTCAGTTTGCCAAGCCAAATGCGTGTGCAAAGTTTCATTTAAATCAAAAATGGTCGACCATCGGACATTTGGCGCGATTTGTCTCTGATAGAAAATATCAATTCGATCCGATGGCTCGTTCGAAAGTTACGCCACAAAATTTAACCAGTTTATATGGAAACTGACATACTATCCGATTTTTTTTCAGTGGTTCGACTGATTTGAGTCCTTTTGGTGCTAGATACGTTTGTTAGGATTTGTAGGCTAGATTTTTTTTCAAAAATTTACGTAAAATTAAAGGATGTTTTCAAAAGATATTTAAAAAAAATAAACTTTTGGAAACGCCTAGTACATTGCAGTATCTTGGAGGTAACTGATTGAATGATATTATGCATAGTGTATCTGCAATAGGAATGGCTTAGAGGCTAATAGGTCATCATCGGACATCTGTTCGATGCGATGGTTCATGCAAAAGTTACGAAACAAAACGTGTTTACTTGTTATGAGACGAATTAAGCATGATTTGATAACAATTAAACAATAAAAATCTTAACATTGGCTTAACCAGATAAAGCAATTTGTGGCGCATAATGTTTAAGCCGTGGTAATAGAAAACAGATGTTACATAGCAGCTACGAAACTGCATCGTTGGGTCTTGCAACGTGGGCAATAACACCAAGTTCGATTGCCCATGTGCGAACCGCCAACGATGCAATCTTCGTCACTCAGCCACGACCGTTCTCAAATTACCAGAATTCGACAGTACACGACGGGTTACCGACCGTCATAAAATTCAAGTACATGTTACCAGGTCCCTTTTATTTCTTCTCTCCCATTCTCTTTTCTTTCCAAAGGCTCTCGCCTAAATCGTATCGAATACCAATTGTATCTATAGAGAAATAAACCGATTCATTCGATTATTGACTGCAAACCGGACTAGTCTCTTTCTGTATATAGATGAGAAGCCTACATGGCGACCTGTGCCATATCGGACAGGCAAATATATTTTAACAGTGGAACAATTATGTCGAAATAAGTTACGGAAGTGAATCTTGGTATGTTGCAGTATCCACGTCGAAGCAATATTGTCAAACCAAAAGTGGAAGAACCCTAAACAATACAGTGCCGAACAGAATGCAAAATAGTGCTCGAAATGACTACAATGCGGTTTATTACTCAACCCCAACAATAGTGAGTGCCCACACGTTCACTACATTGCTATCTACAAATGACTTTAAACAACAAGAGCTAAGTGAAAAAGATGGGAAAAACTAACTCTAAACTAGTGCAAAACAATGGAGATCCACAGGTGAATGTACAAAACACCTTGGATATCCATAGCGAGTTCCATGCAGACCACGAGGTGAAAATCACCTTAATATTGTGCGTGGTAGTTATTCAATTACTCATCACGGTTTATCAAAAATACAAGCGCCACACAAGGGCGCAAACGCTGAAAATCGCCATATCGGTGGCGAATATTAATCAGGTATAAAAACGAAAAAGTAAAGACAAACATACCACCGAGTGACGTTGTGACCAAGAACTGTGCTAAATAACAATCAATAATCACTGAGGAGTGCGCGGTTAGCAAATGGAAATACAGCAAGCAGATCGCCGCCAACGCTGATATAAAATCTACCCTGCATACCGGGAGTCGGGTGAAGAAGCAGATCGCCGCCGATAGAAAAAATTAAATCTACACTACATAGAGTCGTATCTATATCTATATGGGTGAGACAACGATAAATGTAAATGACAAATTATTTTAATAACACCTAAATGGGAATAGAGAATGACAGGCTAATAATACAAAATAGTTTAGGAGAATTGAGAAAACTACTGAATAATCTAAAGAGAGCTCCTAATAGGAGATACAGAAAAACACTATAATCCATAAAATAAATCACTCAAGAAATTTAAAAAATAAAATAGGAGACTTATTAATGCTCAATGAAGAAGAGCTCACAATAAGCGAACTAGAATTTTTAATTAGAGCAACACGGTTAACATACGATGAAACGATACAAATTTTAAATAACAAACTAGCCCTCTCATTAGATTGCCCGAGCAAATTTAAAACAGCAACGTTAGGGATAATTTTTTGTAATAAACTAACCAAATTAACCAAAGTAAGAATGCCGGTAGTGGGTTATACCTATGACGGTTCACCAGCACAGTTAAATGCCTTCCTCGACGCGGTGGCGTTATTTTCCGACACCGTAGAAACTGAATTTGCTGAGGCGAGCGTGGCACAGAGAGCGACGGCACAAACAACCGTAGTTCGTTTCGTTAGAACAAGGCTAACGGGTACTGCTCGACAGGCAGCGGGTGAATTGAATAACCTCCAGGAAATTGTCAATGCGATTAAAACGCGTTGTACACCGAAAACTTCCATTTGGGCGAAATTAAAACTAGTTAAACAAACGTCAACGACAGAAAATTTCTGTGACGCCGTTGAAAAATTAGCTAATGAATTAAAATCTGCATATATCACGGAAGGCATTCCGCATGATACGGCAGATAAAATGTCGACTAAACGGGGAGTGGAAACGCTAATTAGCGGCACCAAAAACCCCGATGTGAAAATCATCTTAAAAGCAGGAAATTTCGCAAAACTAAATGACGCAGTGCAAAAACTACAAGAAAATGAATCGGTAGAATCCCAAGCGAACAACAACTACCGTGGTCGGGGCCGCGGATACAACAATAATAGAGGTAACAGATTTCGTGGTAGAAACACCAACAATGGGGGTCGTTATCAGAATTCCGGCCAATATAACTATCAAAATTTCCAACCGGGTAATAACTGGCGTGGTAGAAACAATTACTATCACCAGCAACGCAACCAAGGTCCTGGGCGGCAGATTTTTTTGCCAACCAGAACCAGGGAAACGGGCTGATCCCCCAGCAACCACTGCAACCAAGGCAAACTCAGCAACAAGGTGGGGGAATAGTTACGAACAGCCAACAACAGAATCAACAAGTCCAATTAGCCAATATTGCGCAGCAGCACCAATAAAACAGTTTTTCTCAATAAACGCTGCATGCAGTAATTTCATAGTCCTGAAAGTAGATTTTTTGGACACAGAGAGTACCTTACTCGTGGATTCTGGGGCAGAAATATCCATTTTTAGGACAAATAATGTGCATCCAACTACGCTAATAAACACAAACGAGCAATGCTCAATATCCGGAATTAACGAATATTCGGTGCCTACTTAAGGAACCGAAATTACTACTATAAATCTACCTAATGGAGTAAAAATTGAACACAAATTTCATCTGGTGGATTATCAATTGCCTATTCCTACCGATGGAATTATTGGTAGAGATTTTTTGCGTAAATATCACTGTCTAATCGATTACGACACCTGGATACTTTCGGGTAGATGCAATTCTGTGCCTTTCGAATTGCCTATCCATGAAGACATGGACGAAGGTATCTTCTTACCACCCAGATGTGAAGTTTTTAGACGGGTAAAAATAGGAAATGTTAATAATACATATCTAATTAAATCGAAAGAAATCAAGCCTGGAGTGTTTGTGGCAAACTCCATAGTAAATTCATTTAGCCCTATTGTGAAATTTTTAAACACAGCGAGTAAAATAGTCGAAATTAAGCAAAATTTTGCCAATCAGATCGTAGACATTGAAAACTATGAAATTTACACTTTTAATAAAAACAACGAAGAACAAAGAAAACAACAACTAGTTTCAGAACTTAAATTAGAGCAAACACCACAAGATTTAAAATCAAAAGTAACTGACTTGTGCAATAAATATAATGACATTTCTGCCCTTCGAACAGATAGCCTCACGTGCAACAAATTTTACAAGCAAAATATTAAACTCAGCGACAATTCGCCAGTTTACATTAAAAACTACCGTCTGCCAAAAGCAAATAGGGAAGGAATTTACTCTCCCTAGAATCGACAATATTGTAGACCAACTGGGTAGAGCAAAATACTTCTCTACACTAGAATTAATGTCCGGTTTTCACCGAATTGAATTGGATGAGAATTCGAAGCAATACACACCCTTCTCCACCGATTCAGGTCATTACGAGTTTAAAAGACTCCCGTCTGGCTTGAACATATCTTCAAACAGCTTCCAAAGTATGATGACCATAGCATTAAGGGTCTTCCGGCGGACTGTGCATTTCTGTATATCGATGACATCATTGTCATCGGTTGCTCCGTTAAACACCACATTCAAAACTTAGAACTCGTTTTCAGGAAGCTTCGTGGAAGAAAAACTAAAACTCAACCCAGCCAAATGTCATTTCTTTTGTTCCGACTTGACATATTTAGGTCACCATATTTCAAATGTAGGAATTAAACCCGATGAATCGAAGTTTTCAGCGATTCTCAATTTTCCAACGCCCAAAAACGCAGACTTCGTTAGAAGATTTGTAGCGTTCTGCAATTACTATAGGCGCTTTATACCCTATTTTGCTGAACTGGCAAATCCCTTAAACAATCTACTACGAAAAAACGTCAAATTTGAATGGACCAAAGACTGCAACAACTCCTTCGAAATATTAAAACATAAATTAATATCACCACAAGTCTTGAAATTTCCTGATTTTAAAAAACCCTTTACTTTAAGTACAGACGCATCTAAAATAGCATGTGGTGCTATGCTAACTCAACCCTACGGCGACATTTACCTTCCAGTGGCATTCGCAAGCAGGTCCTTTACTAAAGGTGAACGAAATAAATCCACCATAGAACAAGAGCTCATCGCAATCCACTGAGCAATTACCTATTTTAGACCTTATTTATACGGAAGACGATTCACAGTCAAAACTGATCATCGTCCTCTCGTGTACCTCTTTTCAATGAAAAATCCTTCGTCTAGACTGACTAGAATACGAGTGGATTTAGAAGAATTTGAGTTCGACATAGAACACGTTGAAGGGAAGCTAAATGTCGGCGCCGATGCACTTTCACGAGTTATTCTTGACTCAGATGAACTAAAAACTATAAGTATTTTGCCAATCCAAACAAGGTCAATGACAAAAAACATGAATAACGATATTACTGAATGCAGCACCTCCAGGACTGATCACCCTAGAGCGTACGATTCAGTGAATAACATCGACGCGTTTAATCTTCCAAAACTCGTTTTGGAAATAAACAACACGAAACCAACATTAGTAACAAGTATATATGACAAAAAAATAAAAAAGAATTTTGCTCAAGCGCAATTTTCCGGAAATACGTGCACGAAAATGAAAGATATCGAAGAAGTTATCGATACAATAAACGAAATGGCCAAAAATGTAAAAATAAAAAAGCTAGCAATTGCAAGAAACAGTGTTATTTTTTCGAAAATCAACATTGAAAATTTTAAAGCTATATACAATCGCTCAACAAACGAAGTAGAACTAGTTATCTACACACCAGCGAAAATTATAAACGACAAAAATGTCATAAATCAGATAATATACGAAAACCAAACATCCCCAATTGGAGGACACGTTGGTACTACACAACATGTGAAAAAACTCAGAAGTATTTACTACTGGAATAACATGCGAAAGACAATAAGCGATTTCGTCAAGAATAGCATTAGTTGCAAACTAAGTAAACATACTATAAACACAAAGGAAAACTTCATAGAAAAAACTACACCCAATAACCGTTTAACCTTATATCAATCGATACAATAGGACCGATGACCAAAACACAAAAAGGAAATAGATATGCACTAACGATACAATGTGACCTCACAAAGTACGTTATCGTCATACCCTTACAAGATAAACAAGCGCAGACTGTAGCAAAAGCATTCATAGAACATATTATTCTCATTTATGGATGCCCAATGTCAATCAAAAGTGATTTAGGAACCAAATATAAGAACGGATTGTTCGAACAAATTTGTACACTATTATCAATTAAACATAAATTCTCTACAGCATGTCACCCACAAACCGTTTGAGGTCTTGAACGAAATCATCGATGCCTTAACGAATACCTACGTCAATTCATTAATGAGCAACAAGATGATTGGGATTCTTGGCTTCAATACTATGCATTTTGCTACAATACAAGTCCACATTCTAAACATTTTTACTCTCCATATGAATTAGTTTTGGCAACATGGTAAATTATCCCAAAAGCCTGACAAACTCTGGAAAAATAGACCCTATTTATAATAACGAAAGCTACTACTCAGAACTTAAATTCAAGCTACAATATACAGCAATCAAAACAAGAGAACTACTTATCAAATCAAAACAAAATAGACTAGCGAAACAATCAGCGATAGCGAACCCAATAGACATCTCACTAGGAGATAGGATATTACTGAGATCTGAAAATAACAGGAAATTAGATATGGTTTACACTGGTCCACATGAAGTAACATCAATTGATCACCCAAACATTACAATAAAAGATTGTAACACCCAAGAAAATAAAACAGTACATAAGAACCGCATAATTAAACTATAACAAAAAAAAGAGATGTCCAGCCATCAGGATATAACACAAACAAAAAAAAGGAATTTGGTAACATTCTATGTTTAAAAATGATTTCACTACGCTCATCATTTTCAATAAAAAGGGGAGATGTGGCGCATAATGTTTAAGCCGTGGTAATAGAAAACAGATGTGACATAGCAGCTACGAAACTGCATCGTTGGGTCTCGCAATGTGAGCAATATCACCAAGTTCGATTGCCCATGTGCGAACCGCCAACGATGCAATCTTCGTCACTCAGCCACGACCGTTCTCAAATTACCAGAATTCGACAGTACACGACGGGTTACCGACCGTCATAAAATTCAAGTACATGTTACCAGGTCCCTTTTATTTCTTCTCTCCCATTCTCTTTTCTTTCGAAAGGCTCTCGCCTAAATCGTATCGAACACCAATTGTATCTATAGAGAAATAAACCGATTCATTCGATTGTTGACTGCAAACCGGACTAGTCTCTTTCTGTATAAAGAAGACAAGCCTACAAATTTGGTGTTGGGAATGTTTGTAACAATATTCTAAAATCCATGCTAAACAAAGTAAGCAAAGCCTTGGTGCTACATTTCAATTCGGAAATCGACCTTTCGTTTAATATACAGAGACTTCGCAGCCAACTGTTTAGTGTACAGGACAATTGCGGGGCTAGCACTACGACTCGAACCCACGACGACTGGCTTGTTAGACCATCTCGAGAGATCCATTCTAAATTCATTTCAATATTCCTGAAAAACGAGTATACTCGTCTTGCAGTAGACATGAAACTGTGTAAATGTTGAACAGTGTTCAACCAGGCTGTGCAAGCACTAAATAGCTGCTTTTTGCATTAGCGTATTCCTTTGGATTTGAAACCATATGTGTGAAAATTCTCACACTGGGATGAAACATATAAACATACTTTCACACATGTCCCACGTAGCCAATATTCATAGCGGTTTGACAGGCATTCTCATCTAATTTTGAAACGGGATTACATCCCATTTCATATATAAACGTTATCATTCAAATATATTCGCCCAAAAGATAGGCAATTTGGGGATCATTGCAAGTGCTCGAATCTTAAATATGAGATGTGCTAATCATTTGAAGTTTGTGGGTTAATAGGAAGAGAGAAAACCGCTGCGACCAAAGAAAAACAATGAGATTGTTTGCAAGATGATTTTATTGAGACTAATCATTAAGAAATAAACCGGATACCCTTAGCGAGTATCAGAAACAAGTTGTACTAAAAACGGCTTCTTGGCTAGTCGGATAGATCCAGTCGATCTTTCCTTTTAAGACCGCCGAGCTGAAAATTTGTTAAAAGACAGAAAAATACTAGTTGTTAAAAAAAATCATTTAAAGAAAAGTAAAATAAGAGTGATAGTTGAGACACAATTGATATGTTGAATAAGCATTTATTTTCCTGAATCCATTTGTTGGAGTTAAAGTTAGTCGAATCGACGTGAGAAATAAAAATCGTGAGTCGCAATTCAGGCATTCGTAAATGCAAAGAAAATATAATATATAAAACAAGTAAAATTTTATAGTATAGTTGTTTGTTTGAAGTTTCAGTAAGAAAACTAGAAAATTAGGAAAGTGAGTCGGAAAAAAAACAGGTAAATGATGGTGAGAAAAGGTGGATGATTTGAGGTTCTAATTAGTGAATTTTTTTTACAGTGGCCGCATAGGGCCCATCCGTTGGGACCGCACGTGCTACGTTCCGCTGCCAAAATAAAGCCCAGCAGAGAGCTGTAAAATTAGAAGGTAACCAAAACCTCGTAGCGAGGAGGTATCAGGCGATTTCCCTGAGTGTATCTATCGCCTCGTGGTTGCGTACCACTATAGGTACATTCGGAGTGCGTTGGCTGCAAAATAATAGAAGTCTCGGCTCGCGAGCATCACCCGCTACACGTGATTGCTTCACCCGCGGGAAGGTCTGAAAGGGAAAGATTTCCCAACGCCGGAGACTCACGCCGACTCACGTGCCCGTAAATCGGGAGGCCCCCGTACGATACCCCGCTCCTGCTATTTAACCAGCCGATCACCATCCACCACCTGACTGTGAAAGCAATGGTTGCTTGACCGTTGAACAGTCCGTCACTTCACCCAACGACCCGAGATTCAATACGGAATTATTTTCCGGCGACCACCCCCACAAGCATTGCACAGCGGTCACCCGCGATCACACGATCGTTGGCTTACGCCAACGTTGCAACCCGAGCAACATTCCTTCGGGTAGTTTCTCCCTCGGCGATCTGGAAGATTGCTCACAGCCACGAGCCTTCCGCAGCGAGAACGATAGCCGACAGAACATCTCCCGAATCGACCCCCACCCACAGGGGTAGACAGAGATCGACGACGGCTGACAACCTGTAAGTACGAACGAACCAAACACGAACCCCCACACGAATACACCACCGAGATAGTAGGGACAAACATTGTAAATTAGTAGGGGAAGAAACGTAACGGTTGAATAAGGTCGACTCACAAGACAGATAGAAAGAAGAAAGTGACGTCACACACATTATTTCTGGGTTTAGAGACAGAGGAAAAGAGGAGAGAGCGGTAGGAAATTGTACTTGTTTTATGTGTAAAGAGAATGAAAATAACTAAATTATTTACAATCAATGAATTTTGGAATATGGTTTAACTTATTTTTCGGATAGCGAAGATGCGCTAATAGAAAAAACTTTCAATAAATGATTTTTCGATCTACACTTCAACCTAGATATTTTATAATTTACAATTGGCCAGATAAACAACAGTATAAATTTGGGATATATTGATTTGAATTTACAGCGACGTAGGGAGCGTTTGGGAATTGGCAACCTGGAGGTGGATCCTGTGAGTAGGGTAGAAAACTGCTAGCTGGGCAAGTGTTATCCGTAGTTCTTGGCAGATGACTTCGTCGTCTGGCGCATAAGCCAGGAATTTTAATACCGTACCAGGATCCTCCTTACAATTTCATATCGTTAAATGTGATAAATTGAGAAGTAATTACCTGTATATTGCCACAAGCTGCTTCTTTGTTCACGTGCAACGGTAATCAAAGAGATGTCAAAACATGGCATGGCCAAAATATGTTTGCTTCAGAAAAAGGCGAACATATTTCGGTCATGCGTTTAACCACTTTTCCAACTTTTTCCAACAAGTTAGAGTATACAAACTGTTTCTATGAAATTTTATTGATGTTACCACAACAACGAATTGTTTCAAAAGCATACATATTTGTTAAAATAGCATCCGGACGTTGACTTGACTTTGACTGCCATGACTTCGAATATGTATGAACTAATTCCAAAATAACACTACCTATAGCCAGTTTTTCGCCGAAAATTATAGAGCAGTATGATTCTTAGGTGTGTTATTTAATGTTGCATGCATAGTTTTCTAATATTCATTGAATTTATCAGATAAAATGCGTAAAATGTTACCGGGTGGGCCAAAATATGCATGTGGGCCAAAATACTCCCGTTACCCTATCTCCGCCCACATACACACCTTATTCGATTTTCGAAACAGGATTATTTGGTACCTATAGCTTCAGGTATGAATGCACTCAATGAAAAAAATTGTTTGGGGAAAAATTAAGTTGTTTCTTGTCCAAAATAATTTCAACTGTTACATGTGTGGAAAACCACACACCAGGGTAAACAACGTAAGATTTTAAATATCTCATCAACCAAAAAAACTTTTCCCTTGAAAAATTTTTTTGTGTTAGTTTGATAGTTTAGAAATTGTCAAAAAATTTCGTCACATTCGATCGGGAAGCTTTCAAGAAAAAATCGAAACAAAATTCATTTGTGTGCTTTTCCACACAAGGGTGCGATGAAGGTTAACTCCTTTACCGAAGGTCAGTAAACAGTATACAATACGAGTTCTTTTTTTTTCATCATCTATAATTTATTTGACACGGCACAAATACAATTTAATGTTTAACGGCGCCAATTATATCTGGTAGCTTACTTTCTAAAGTATCTTAATAACTAAAAGCAAATTTTTTATCCTCGCTGCCGACTACGAGCTGAAACTAAATCTAACTTCAAGCTAGAATGTTTTGCATTAAAAGCACCGATTTGTTGTTTGATGGTTTTCCATTGCCATAGGCAAGCAGCATATTGAATATGTTCCGCTGCTGGGCCAAGATATAACGAACTGGCATATTGGGTTGTCTCCCTCGGGCCCTGAGAGTATCGTGCGGATCTAGTTGCTGTTTCTGGATGCGGGGTCTTAACGTGTTCTTGTCGTTTAGTTGGATGTAGGCGGAAGGGAATAGGATTAAACTTGGGCGTGGATGGATTTCAGGAAAACGTATATAAGGGACATGTAGGATAGGTCAAGGCTCGCCAAGGCATCACGAACAGGAACAGCCGGCTGTCTACCCTCGATCTGAAGGGAAACTATTAATTTAGACCTGGCGTCACGGTCGGGGCATGACCAAACAACGTGCTCTATGTCGTGATAACCTTCACCACAGGCACAGATAACACTTTCCCCGAGCCCAACACGACGGAGATGCGCGTTAAGTCTATAGTGATTGGATATAAGCCGGGACATCACGCAAATGAAATCCCGACCTACATCCAACCCCTTAAACCACGGGTTCGTCGATACTTTGGGGATTATGGAATGTAACCACCTTCCCAATTCCCCTCTGATCTTTCATAAAAATCACCGTTTGTTGCGCCCACCTTAGCCAAAGAGTCCGCTTTCTCATTACCCGGTATCGAGCAGTGAGAAGGGACCCACGCTAAGGTAATCTGAGTAAATTTTTCGGATAAAGCACTCAGATGTTCCCGTATTTTCCCCAGGAAATACGGAGAGTGCTTAACATCTTTCATCGATCGGAGAGCCTCAATGGAACTGAGACTGTCCGTAAAGATGAAATAATGGTCCGTGGGCATTTTTTCGATAATCCCTAGGGTGTACTGAATTGCAGCTAATTTTGCGACGTAAACAGAAGCAGGATTATCGAGCTTATGGGAGACGGTTAAATTGTTATTGAAAATACCGAAGCCAGTGGGCCCACTCAGAAGTGATCCGTCAGTGTAGCATATTGTTGCAGTTGATGTTTCAATATTTATTGGAAAAAAATTTGGGGATCTGCTGCACGCGTAAATGATCCGGGATTCCACGAGTTTCTTCTATCATGGATGTATCGAAAAACACAGTAGAATCAGAAGTATTTGATAAGTCGGCACGCTTTGGATTATTCGAAGAAGGGTTAATATTTTGGGACATGTGATTGAAATACAATATCATAAAACGGGTTTGAGAATTAAGTTCGATTAACCTTTCAAAATTTTCAATCACAGGACGGTTCAAGTCCTCACATTTGATAAGAATACGAGAAGACAGGCTCCAGAAGCGGTTTTTCAATGGTAGTACTCCAGCTAAGACCTTCAAACTCATCGTATGGGTCGACTGCATGCAACCTAAAGCGATACGCAAACAACGATACCGCCTTCCCAATTCCCCTCTGGCCCAAGCATTTTGCCAACTGATGATCTATTCTGACGTACAAGTGCGAAAAATTCATTAAAGGCAATTGGTCTTTCATAAATATCACAGTTTGTCGCGCCCACCTTAGCCAAAGAGTCCGCTTTCTCATTACCCGGTATCGAGCAGTGAGAAGGGACCCACGCTAAGGTAATCTGATACGATTTTTCGGATAAAGCACTCAGATGTTCCTGTATTTTCCCCAGAAAATACGGAAAGTGCTTAACATCTTTCATCGATCGGAGAGCCTCAATGGAACTGAGACTGTCCGTAAAGATGAAATAATGGTCCGTGGGCATTTTTTCGATAATCCCTAGTGTGTACTGAATTGCAGCTAATTCTGCGACGTAAACAGAAGCAGGATTATCGAGCTTATGGGAGACGGTTAAATTGTTATTGAAAATACCGAAGCCAGTGGACCCATCAAGAAGTGATCCGTCAGTGTAGAACATATTGTTGTAGTTGATGTTTCAATATTTATTGGAAAAAAATTTGGGGATCTGCTGCACGCGTAAATGATCCGGGAATCTACGAGTTTCTTTTATCATGAATGTATCGAAAAACACAGTAGAATCAGAAGTTTTTGATAAGTCGGCACGATTTGGATTATTCGAAGAAGGGTTTATATTTTGGGACATGTGATTGAAATACAATGTCATAAAACGGGTTTGAGAATTAAGTTCGATTAACCTTTCAAAATTTTCAATCACAGGACGGTTCAAGACCTCACATTTAATAAGAATACGAGTCAGTGCGTCTTGAACTGTCCTACAGATCAGACGTTTTTTCGGTTGCTTGTGGACTGGTCTTTGACTGCCTATAGCTTCAAAGTTTGTGTTTTGTCAGTGTGTCTTTTAAAGATTACCTGAAAGTTATTTCCCATCAGTCTTTCTCAAGACTACCTACTTTTGAATTTAACATTTATTTTAACTTTTTTCGTATCACCTGAAATGGCTGGACGGAAAAAGAAACCTCGCATCGCTGCGGGGAGGAAAAGAGAGGCATCTCTTTCTGACACATCGAGTGTCTGTAGTGACAATCCTTTTGATATTTTGCCTGAGCAAGAAGCTGGTGAAATGGAAGTTATTAATAATGAAACTATACAAAATATAAAATCTTTAAAAAAGGAGAAAGTTCCACCTATTGTGGTAACTATTTCTTCTGAATTTAATATATTCAAAAAGGAACTTTCAACGTTTGTTTCTGACGTTAAAGTTACCTATCAAATTGGCCGCAGAGGTGAATGCCGCTTATTAGCCGACTCAGTAAAGGGTCGTGATAGTCTTGTTCAGTATTTAACTGACAAGATGTACAAATTTTTTACATATGACACCAAGAACGCCAAGACGTTCAAGGTTGTCTTGAAAGGTCTCACCAACGATCAAACCGTTGATGAGATCAAACTTACTTTAACAGAATTACTTGGCATAGCCCCTACCCAAGTAATTCTAATGAAACAAAAATCACGAGGCGAAAACAGTCAGAGAACTGGAATTTCCCTTGTTAATTATTTAATTCATTTTAACCGCAATGAGGTTAACAACTTAAATTTTTTTGAAAAAGCACATGCTTTGTATAATGTGCGTGTAAAGTGGGAAATTTATAGGAAGTATGGCGGAGGTGAAAAGCATATCACCCAATGCCGTACTTGCCAACGTTATGGCCATGGTTCCAAATTCTGTAACATGGACCAAAAATGTCTTAATTGTGGAGACTCTTCTCACAAAAAGGACACATGTCCTGTGAAAGAGAGTAAAAATTTTCGCTGTGCGAATTGTAACGGCAACCATATGTCAAATTTTTATCAATGCCCAGTCCGTTTAGCAATTGTTAAGGCAAGGCAAGGTAAACAAAATTCAATTTCTCAATTAAAACCAACTTCAAAACAAAATTCTCCAAGCGTACCAGTGACGCATAGTTTACCTACTCCTTTGCATACCCGTTTAACTTATGCACAGGTTACAGGTAGTTCGAACATTATACCACCTAGTGTTGGTAGTTCGAAAATGACCGTTAATATGGGTAAGCAAAACACGCTAGAAAATAATTGTACACCTGTTACTCCAGCTAATATTGCTGCCGAAAATATTTTTTCTAATGTCAACTGCCTGGGGCCTATTACGGCAGGTAAACTTTCTTTTTTGCAACAGGCAATGTTCGATCTTATGAACTCCATGTTGCAGGCAAAATCAATGTTTGAAGCCATTCAAATAGGCACAAATTTTACTATTAAAATTGTTTCTAATTTAAAATTTAGCAATGATTTTAAATAAAACAATTAAAATATTAAATTGGAATGCTCGCTCATTGAAGGCCAATGAGAATGAGCTTTTTAATTTTTTAACAGTAAATAATGTGCATATTGCAATTATTACTGAAACATTTTTGAAACCTAACATAAAATTAAAATATGATCCCAATTACGTGGTTCATAGATATGATAGGATTCAGGGTTCCGGCGGTGGAGTTGCAATTGTTATTCATCGCCGAATCAAACATCGTGCTCTTCCCCATCTTGAGACGAAAGTTATTGAAACTTTGGGAATTGAAGTTCAAACTGAACTTGGGATTTTATTTATTGCCGCAGCATATTTACCATTTCAATGCACACGCGAGCACAAAAATTATTTTAAAGGTGATTTACAAAAACTCACCAGAAATCGTTCGAAATTTTTCATAATCGGCGATTTTAACGCTAAACATCGTTCATGGAATAATTCTCAAAGTAATTCCAATGGCAAAATTTTATTCAATGATTGTTCTTCAGGATACTATTCTATTTTGTCTCCGAATAGTCCTACATGCTTTTCTTCTGTAAGAAACCCTTCAACAATTGATCTGGTGCTAACAGATCAAAGTCATGTATGTAGTTATTTGATCACACATGCTGACTTTGATTCTGACCATCTTCCAATAACTTTTTCTTTATCCCATGAATCAGTTTTAAACCCTATGAGCTCTGTTTTTAATTATAACAAGGCTAATTGGGAAAGTTACAAAACTCATATTGAGAGAAATTTCAATAATGAGCTTGATTTGCAAAACGAAGTGAATATTGATTCCGCTTTGGAAGCATTAAAATGTGCAATTGTTGATGCCAGGAATTATTCTGTTCCAAAGGCTCAAGTGAAATTTGATTCATCAATTATTGACGAAAATCTTCAACTTCTAATTCGTTTGAAAAATGTCCGCAGACGTCAATATCAACGTTCTCGTGACCCTGTTTTTAATACTATTTATAAAGATTTACAGAAAGAGATTAAGCATAGATTTACTCTTCTGAGAAATCAAAATTTTGAGACTAAAGTTGAAAAATTGAAACCATATTCAAAACCATTTTGGAAGCTGTCGAAGATTCTTAAGAAACCTTCAAAGCCTATTCCAGTTTTAAAAGATGGTGAACGTTTTCTTGTATCCAATGAACAAAAGGCTCAAAGACTTGCTCAGCAGTTTGAGAGTGTTCATAACTCAAATTTGAATTTTGTGAGTCCAATTGAAAATGAAGTCACACGTCAATTTGATTTAATTTCTTCCCAGAATTTTTTACCTGCAGAAATAATTGAAACTAACTTGAATGAAGTAAAATCAATTATTAAAAATTTCAAAAATATGAAAGCACCTGGTGACGATGGAATCTTTAATATTCTAATCAAACATCTCCCTGAGAGCACAATGGAATTTTTAGTGAAAATTTTCAATTGCTGCTTCAAAATTGCATATTTTCCCAAATTATGGAAAAATGCAAAAATTACTCCAATTTTAAAACCGGATAAGAATCCAGCTGAAGTTTCAAGTTATCGACCAATCAGTTCGCTTTCTTCAATAAGTTAACTGTTTGAGAGAATTATTCTTAACAGAATGATGTCACACATTAACGAAAATTCAATTTTTGCAGATGAACAGTTTGGATTTCGCCATGGGCATTCCACTACTCATCAATTGCTCAGAGTTACTAATATGATACGAGCTAACAAATCTGAAGGTTATTCCACTGGAGCTGCTCTTTTAGACATAGAAAAAGCATTCGACAGTGTTTGGCATAAAGGTTTGATTGCGAAATTGCAAACTTTTATTTTTCCAATTTTACTAATCAAAAATTTAAAAGATTATCTTACTGATCGAACTCTGCAGGTTGTCTATCAGAATTCAAAATCTGATAGATTTCCTGTCAGAGCAGGTGTAGGTTCAGTTCAGTCTTGGGTCCAGTCCTATACAACATATTCACTTCAGATCTTCCTGATTTGCCTCCAGGGTGCACAAAGTCATTGTTCTGCGATGACACAAGCATTTCCGTAAAAGGAAAAAGTCTTCGTGTCATATGCAGTCGATTGCAGAAAAGTTTAGATATTTTTTCTTCCTACTTGCAAAAGTGGAAAATCTCTCCCAATGCTTCTAAAACTCAAATGATAATTTTTCCGCATAAGCCTAGGGCTTCTTTCCTCAAGCCAAACAATAATCACGTTGTCAAGATGAATGGGGTTATTTTAAGTTGGTCTGACAAGGTTAAGTACTTGGGACTAATTTACGATAAAAAACTTATTTTCAAAGAGCACATTGAGAGTATAAAAGCCAAGTGCATCAAATATACGAAATGTTTATATCCTCTCATTAACAGGAATTCTAAACTTTGTTTAAAGAACAAACTTTTGATTTACAAACAAATTTTTAGACCAGCAATGCTTTATGCTGTACCGATCTGGTCAAGTTGCTGTTCAACAAGGAAGAAAACGCTCCAAAGGATTCAGAATAAAATTCTGAAAATGATTTTGAAGCGTCCTCCTTGGTTTGGTACACTCGAATTACATAGACTTACTGGTGTTGAACCATTAGAAGCTATGTCAAATAAAATTATTAACAATTTTCGACAAAAATCGTTGCAATCCTCAATTGCTACGATAAGCTCTCTTTATAGCCAATAAGTTAGCAATTAAGTTAGTTGTAAGTTTACTTCCCCTTTTCTGACAAGTAGGTTTAAATCCCTACGAATGATAAGTCCTAATTGCGAAAGCAAACAAATCCTAACAATTAAAATTACAAATTTCTAACAGTGTTGAGAAGTCACCATTTGTGATTGGACACACATACTCATTATTTACTAATATTTATCATAAATACTTAAGCTACTAACAAATCCCCCCTTAAAAAAAAAAAAAAATAATAAGAATACGAGAAGACAGGCTCCAGAAGCGGTTTTTCAATGGTAGTACTCCAGCTAAAACCTCTAAACTCATCGTATGGGTCGACTGCATGCAACCTAAGGCGATACGCAAACAATAATATTGTATTCGCTTTGATCAAATGTGTGTTTGCTGCGGATCGGAAGCAGAAACGCCCGTACTCAATTACAGACAATATCGTTGTTTGGTAAAGCCTTACGAGGTCTCCTGGGTGGGCTCTCCACCACGATCCGGTTATTGTACGAACGAAATTTACTCTTTGTTGACATTTTTTCATCAGATACCTCACGTGACAACCCCAGGTGCCTTTAGAGTCGAACCAGACACCAAGATATTTGTGTACCAAAACCTGAGAAATCGTTTTACCCATTAATTGTGCTTGAAGCTAAGCAGATTCATGCTTCCTAGAAAAAACTACTATCTCAGTCTTTTCCGGAGAGAATTCGATACCTAGCTGTAAAGCCCAAGCAGACAAATTGTCCAAGGTATCTTGCAATGGTCCTTGCAAATCTGCAGCTTTGGCTCCTGTAACAGAGGTTACACTGTCGTCTGCAAGTTGTCTTATCGTGCATGAATTTGCCAGACATTCGTCGATGCCATTTACATAAAAATTGTAAGGGGGCTTAAACATGAGCTCTGAGAAGACCCATGTAGCTAATGTGAAAAGTTGCCAAATCGCCGTGCGTAAAATGCATGACAACAAATTGTGCAAAAAATTGTTCGAAATTGGAGAAAATCCTTGTCGGTGTAGTTTACCCGAAAGAATGTCGATAGAAACGGAATCAAAAGTCCCATTAATGTCCAAGAACGCAGACGCCATTTGTTCTTTGCGAGCATAACAACAATATCGCACGCTAGCCTGGGGGCTAATGCGGTGTCGATCAACTAGATTAGTTGGAAGAATTCGTTATCGATATTGTTTTCGGCACATTTTGCATGTTGTAGGATAAGTACAACGATACACCGTGCCCCAGTGCTGAGTCGAGAAAATTTCCAGCTCGAAAAGTTCCTTGACCTGATCGGGAATCGAACCCGATATCACAACCGTGTGGAAGAGCTAGCCGACCGACATCGCTAACCACAGAACCACGGGGACCAGCGAGCATACGCCAGCTGAATATCTGTTGAAAGCAACGCAAGACAATCATTCGTTCCTTTGGCACGGCGGAAGCCAAATTGAGTATCTGATAGTAGACCATTTGATTCGACCCAGTGGTCTAAACGACGGAGTATCATTTTTTCCAGCGAGGAGGTTGTATTCTTCAAGTGGTGGATGATGTTGAATCAATTCGACCGCTTTTGAAATCATTTCCTCGTATAACTTCCAATCGACATTCCGTGTGAGGTCATACGGAATGTCAATTAGTCGCATGCGAGTTGACCCGCTAGTAATTGAAATAAGAATAGGCAAATGGTCGCTACCGTGAGGATCGAGGATTACCTCCCATGTAATAAGACAGGTATTTAAAATTTCCATATATATCGATCTTATACAGAAACATTTAGATTCAATTTTCGAAGTAATTCAATTAGCAAAAATAAATGTTATTTAAAAAAATTTCTTAGAACCAAACGAACTCAAATTTATTTTAGATAGATTAGAAGAGCAGAATTTAATAATACTGAAAACAGATCAGGCCTACGATTATTTATACATCCGCGCACTTTTCAAGGAAACAATCCTATACCTCATCATCGGCGTACCACAGTTATCACCCAACACTTACGACAGCCTTTTACTCGAGCCACTACCGATTAACGGAAAAATCATTAAACTAACATGGCGTCGAGCGGCCATCCATAGAAATCTAACCTACTTTCTAAAAGAGAACTGTCTGTCTCTCGAAGGAAAAACACTTTGCGAAGAAGAAAACCTCCAAGACATTTCAGACGATGAATGTTTCTCAAAAACTATTAGAGGACATGGCAAATGTACCTTACAGAATACCACAATTCACACAAAATAAAACAACTCACAGACAACTATGTCATCGTGAAGAACGCCTCCGTTACACTGGCAACAGATTGCTTACACAACGAACGGAAACTATCCGAAACAGTTTTGATATATTTCTCAATCTGCACTATCACCATCGACAAGTTAAAATTCATCAACATAACATTTTCAGCACACATTTTGCCAACCATAATACCTTTGGATGGAGTAAAGATTGAACAAGCTACGTTCGAATCAGAAATAGACCTTCAAGGACTAAAAAAGCTACACATTGATAACCGAGATCAGTTACAGATTCTGCAGAAAGAACATTCTCTCCAAACAGTCACAAGTTTGGGGTTATCTTCCATTTGTATCATTCCAGGCATATGCTTCCTTATCTACATCTTCTATAAAAGAAAAACTCCATATACAGAAACAAACCTGACAGTCAACATAAAAAACCGACATCCTCAGAGCAGGACGAGATCGATCATCATCGGAACGATCCAATCTCGAGGAGGGAGCAGTTGGCAGCAAAATCACACGCTTGCCGACACCTTTCACCACTTGCAAACGTGGAGCAAGGTAGAACTTATAACCATATCACCGGACACCACTATCATTGGACTTCGACGGCTAACAGACTCTAATATATATATATATATATATATATATATATATATATATATATATATATATATATATATATATATATATATATATATATATATATATATATATATATATATATATATATATATATATATATATATATATATATATATATATATATATATATATGTATATTGGCAGAGCTGTATGCCACCACGGGTCGGTATTTGGCGATTACCGTAGGCCACGGAAGTGCTCACTGCAAGCAAGCAGTCCCGGACCATCAGCGAGAGCTAGCCTAGGTTGTGGTGAGACTCAGGCATTGGGCCGCCGAATCCTCGCGAAAGCCACATTTCCGGAAGCAGCTCTGACGGAGCGAATAGTGCCGCTCCCACCACCCAAATGCACTAATTCGCCCATTGGGATTGATGTCAGTAAGTTCCCAATTACGGCAATTGGTCGCAACGTCATATGATAAGAGTCGGATTTTGTTTTCGTACCACGATTCTGGGCTGGCACCTGCGCCGAGCTCCCTTAGTAAGGTCGTGTGACAACGGCTTGAAACGGCGAGACAACAACCGGTGCAGGGGTCTCCGTCCCGTAAAACCTGGCAGGCCTTCCAGTACGTTCCAAATTCATTGCCCGGTGGGAACCGGGCAGGAGTGGGATCAGATGTCCTTTCCTGACTTGCGCCGGTCGGGGGTGTCATAGTTGCTCATAAGGCGCTATGGTAGCCGCCCCTAGTCATGGCCTCACTGCTTCGGCATAGACTACCATGGGACCAGATAGGCGACCACTCCAGTATGGATAAGGATAGCGGCTGGAAGGGGGACCCACTAAACAAAAATGGATTCAACTGAAAATAATCAACAAATGGGCGCAGATGGGTTGAAAAACCCGTTTGCACGAGGAGGCATCCAGAGGTCTCCGCCGAGAAAGGCGGAGATGGATGCAGTAAAGGACGCCTGCGAAGACGGCGAAGGCAGTACGCCTACCGGATCGACGCAAGACATCGCAGTGGCTGGTCCACTGTTGATAAAGGCGGTCGGAAGACAGCGAGACACGCTACCGAAGGTCGTAGCGCTGTCGGAGCAGCTCGATGCCATAATCGAGTTTGCGAAAAGTCGCACCAACACGACGAAGTACCTGAAGCAGGCTCTCTACATGCCTCGGTTCTCCGTCGATGCTGCGAAGAAGGAGCACGCCGAGCTCAAGGCAAGAGCGGTGGCTGCAGAGAAGAATGCAACGGAGGTGACCGGAAGGGCGACGAAGTCGGTCCAAACGGACACCTGCACGTTTGCAGCGGTTTGCGCCTCTGGGTCAGCCGCAAAAAGAGCAAGGCAGTCTCCGGGGGAAGCCCCCGAGAACAGCAAGAAACGGTTGGTTGTGCTAAGCCCGTGAGACAGCACACCAACGACCTCCAAGTCCGCCGAATAGTCTGCCGAAGTGGCAGCTACGGGAAACCCTTGGGTTACCGTGGCAGGAAGAAAGCGCCAAAAAGACAGCAAGCGCAACGACGAGAAGGCGACAAATCGTCCAAAAATGGGAAAGAAGGCGCGAAGCAGGGGCGCCCTCATACTCAAGACGGATGGGTCCAAGTACTCCGAAGTCTTGAAGAAAATGAGAGACGAAACCCAGCTCAAGGATCTGGGAGCGGATGTGCGGACCATCCGTCGTTCTCGCACCGGCGGATGATCCTTGAGCTCCGTAAGGATGCTAAAAACAAGGGCGCTGCCTACAAGGCGGTAGCCGAGCAGGTCCTCGGGAAAGATGTGCAAATTCGGGCACTCACCTCAGAGGTGAATCTCCAGCTCAAAAACCCTGGATGAAATCACCGACAGGTGCAATATTGCACAGGCCCTCAAGGAGAAGTGCGGAGTGGAAGTAGCCACTGAGGTAATTCGCCTCCGTAAGGGTCCAGCGGGGACCTAGGTGGCCACTTTTCGGCTTGCATCGGCCGATGCAAATCTGGCCCTGAAGACAGCCAAACTTAAGGTTGGCTGGTCAGTATGTCCCCTGAGCATACTCCAGCAGCCGGACGTTTGCTTCAGGTGCTTCGAGGGAGGACACAAGTCCTGGACCTGCAAGGGGCCTGATAGGAGCCAGTTATGTAGGCGTTGTGGTGGTGCTGGCCACAAAGCTAAAGACTGCGGGGAGCCTCCCAAGTGCTTGGTATGTACTGGAAAACGGGACGCCAAGCACTTTATGGGAGGCCCACGGTGCCCAGCCGGTAAGGCGGCCACGAAACCACGGGCGTGAGGGTGACACAATTGAACCTGAACCATTGCTATGCGGCACAGCAGCTGCTATACCAAGCAGCGTCTGAGTCACGGTCGGACATCGCAATCGTATTGGACCCCTACTGCATCCCTCCCGGAAACGGTAATTGGGTTGAAGATAAGTCCAGTACGGCGGCCATATGCACGACCAGCAAGTTCCCGGTTCAGGAGGTTGTGTCAACCTCAAATGAAGGATACACGGTTGCCAAGGTGGACGGAGTGTTCTACTGCAGTTGTTATGCTCCGCCGCGTTGGTCTATCGAAAGGTTCACCCAGATGATCGATTTGTTATCTATGGAGCTGACGGGATCAACACCCTTAGTAGTGGCGGGCGACTTCAACGCTTGGGCTGTTGAGTGGGGAAGCCGCCGCACGAACCGGAGGGGTCAGATCTTGTTGGAAGCTTTGGCAAAGCTCAACCTAGATCTGGCCAACGTTGGAACCAAGTGTACATTCAGCAGAAATGGTGCGGAGTCGATCATCGACGTGACGTTCTCCAGCCCAGGACTGATCGTGAACTGGAGGGTAGACGATGGCTACACCTATAGTGACCACCAGTCGGTCTGCTATAGCGTAGTCCATAACGTGAGGCGGCAGGCGACGGGTAGAGCCAATACTCCGACCGTCCGCGGGTGGAAGACATCGCATTTCGATGCCGAGGTATTTGCAGAAGCAATGAGAAGAGAGCGCGAGGGGGGCAGTTGGCTCCGCCTGAGTGCTGACCAATCAGTTGCCACATTATCGCGGGCGTGCGACGCCACCATGCCTAGGACCCGCCAACCTAGGAATGGTAAGTCACCGGTATACTGGTGGACCGACGCGATAGCGGACCTCCGTAGCGCGTGCCTCCGTGCAAGACGGATGTTGCAACGTGCACGTACCGATGCACAGAGGGTAGAGCGCCGTGTAGTATTAGGATCTGCAAGATCGGCGTTTAAAAGTGCGATAAAGGCGAGCAAAAGGGCCTGCTTCGATAGGCTATGGCGAGTGCCAATACGAATCCGTGGGGCAACGCCTACAGAGTCGTAATGGCGAAGACCAAAGGCGTGTTGGCGCCTGCAGAGCGATCACCAGCGATGCTGGAGCGCATCATCGAGGGACTCTTTCCACGCCACGAGCCAAATCCTTGACCTCCGGTTGCTGAGTCTCACGTCCGACGTTCCAGTATCTCAGACACAGACCAGGGATGGTCGGCCAACCTGCCGGGCATCCAATCCGTGAGAGACGGCAGCCATGCCGAGGTTGTGGAGGAGGTGAGGGTTACGAATGAGGAACTCCTCGTGATCGCCAAATCCCTATAGGTGAGCAAGGCACCGGGACCGGATGAAATCCCGAACTTGGCCATCAGGACAGCCATGAAAGTGGCCCCCGATCTATTTAGAGAAGTCATGCAGAAGTGCCTGGATGACTGCCTCTTTCCAGACAGGTGGAAGCGACAGAGATTGGAGCTGTTGCCAAAGGCTGGGAAACCGCCAGGGGACCCATCGGCATACAGACCTATCTGTCTGCTGGACACTACGGGCAAGGTGCTTGAGAGGATTATCCTCAACAGACTGGTGAAGTACACAGAGGGTGTAAACGGTCTGGCAAGTAACCAGTTCGGCTTCCGGAAAGGTAGATCCACGCTGGATGCTATTCTCTCTGTCACCAAGACGGCAGAGGTAGCACTCCAGCGTGAGAGTTGGGGCATTCGCTATTGCGCAATCGTCACGCTTGACGTGAAGAATGCATTCAATAGCGCCAGTTGGGACTCCATAGCGCTCGCGCTTAGGAGCATCCACGTACCGGTGTCGTTGAACAAGATTTTGGAAAATTATTTCCAGAATCGGGTACTAGTTTACAACACGTAGGAGGGTCAGAAGTGCGTCCCAATCACCGCAGGGGTACCGCAAGGTTCCATCCTGGGCCCGGTGTTGTGGAATGTCATGTATGACGGGGTGTTAAAACTAAAGTTCCCTGTAGGGGTTGTGATCGTCGGTTTCGCAGACGACATCACGCTAGAGGTCTACGGCGAGTCGATCGAAGAGGTCGAGTTGACGGCCGCGCACTGCATACGCAAGGTCGAAGACTGGATGCACTCTAGGAAACTAGAGTTAGCGCACCATAAAACGGAGGTAACGGTTGTGAACAACCGCAAGTTGGAGCAACAGGCGGTGGTCAGAGTCGGTGACTGCACCATTACCTCAAGGCATTCCTTGAAGCTCTTAGGGGTTATGGTTGACGATAAGCTCACATTTAAGAGTCACGTCGACTATGCCTGTAAGAGGGCTTAACAGCCGTTGCAAAACTATCTCGAATGATGTCACTAGCTCAGCGGTATTTGGCAACAAGCGTAAACTTCTTGCCAGCGTGGTTTCGTCCATACTTAGGTATGGTGAGCCAGCGTGGTCCAAAGCGTTAGGTACCAACAGTCATCGTCGTAAACTGGAAAGTACCTACAGGCTCATGTGCCTGAGGGTTGCGAGCGCGTACCGTACAGTGTCATACGACGCAATCTGCGTCCTGTCCGGCATGATGCCTATCAACATAGCCATTAAGGAGGACGTAGAATGCTTCGATCAACGTGAAACAAGGGGTATACGAGGCACCAGAAGGTCATTCTCGATGATCAGATGGCAGCAGGAATGGTCCAATTCCGTAAAGGGTAGATGGACGCATCGACTTATTCCGGACGTATCCGGATGGGTCGGGAGGCGCCATGGAGAAGTTAACTTCCACTTGACACAGATTCTGTCAGGTCATGGTTGCTTCAGGCAGTATCTACACAGATTCGGGCATGCGGGGTTCCCCCATGTGTCCCGAGTGCGCGGATGCGGAAGAAACTGCTAAGCATGTCTTCTTCGTGTGCCCTCGTTTTGTGCATGCGCGGAGCGACATGATGGTAGTGAGCGGGCCAGACACCACTCCGGACAACCTAGTTCGGAGGATGTGTAAAGAACCAAACATTTGGAGGGCGGTTTGTACAGCCGCCTCTCAAATAGTTTTAGAATTGCAAAACAGGCGACAGGTTGACCACCGACACGCCAGTGTTAGCTAACGGCCAGTCTCCAGGTTAGTTAGCTAAGTTAGCAAAGATACCTAAAGAACCAAGAGGGTGCACAGAGCACAAAAGCCGCTCCCCGAAGCAATACCTAGCGGTGGTCCCGGGGAGTATTATGGGCTGGAGACTGGAGGGGTTTTAGTGGGTCCGGTCACCCCACACTTCCTGAGGTTGGTCACCTCAGGGGTTTGAGTGCAAATTTCCCCTCCACCTGAAACAAAAAAAAAAAAAAAAAAAATATATATATATATATATATATATATATATATATATATATATATATATATATATATATATATATATATATATATATATATATATATATATATATATTCATCATCCACAATAGGTTGGCGCGTTGGAGAAAGATCACAGACATCTCAATAAATATCTGAGATCTTTACCCAATAAGCACCAATGGATTGGGACGATACGACACCACTAACTACCATACCACAACACAAAATTTGAAAAAAAACTAACAGTGAAAAACTAGAAAAAATAAAATAAAAATAAGCAATAGGCAAAAAAAATATAACAATTACAAAAAAAAATAAACAAAAAAAATAATAATAAAAATATCAAAAAAAATTACAATCAACGTTCGACAAAAATCGACATCGACATAACATTAAAAATATATTTTTAGGCATGTTTTTGGATATGAAAAGCTTCAGAGATAAATCAATACGAAATTCGATATACGAAATACAATACGAAATTGTAGGAAAATACATAAACAGGAAAGTTATTTAGTATCTGATTTCGGTATTCCTGATGTAGATTTCAAAATAAATGTAGAAGGAAGTATATATTTTAAAGAATTGAAAAAACAAAAACAAAAAAAAGGTGCATTAACATACTAAGGAAATGAGGTAATACATCTTTCATAATTTTTCTACATGACAAATTATATAATTATATAATATATATATAATTATATTATATTGTATTTTATTTTATTTTTAACAAATTTGAATTTATAAAATTCAAATTTTTCCCTAAAAGGGGTGGTGTAATGGACTTATTCATGCACCATTTAGAATATAAGTAAATATAAAACAAGCGGTGCGATCATATATCGCATCAGCATAAAACGACGGTGCGATCACCCGCTGAATCAGCAGAAGCGGGTATTGCTACCCGCGTGTATAATAAACTGATCGCTCAGTGCGATTCATTCAGCCGGACCATTTTAGTTACCTCATTCCATTGGAGATCTCAAAACCACTGGAAACGTACCCACAACCCTCCTTCCTCGCTGAAAAAGTCATCAGTTAATATAGAATCGGTGTACAAAATTTTGTTACCTTCCATAAGTAATATCAGTCAGTGTAAATTTTCATCTAACAGTTGTTAGCTTACTGTCCTCAAGCTTTTAGTCATTATTTCAAACTAGTTGGCCCGTAGTGGCTAGCCACTTTCAAATGCATTTTGGACTATTAAAAGTTGGTATTTAATCTAACATGATGAATTATTTTTTTGAAATATCGAAATGAAGTTCAAGATGTAACTATGATACTATCGACAATTCGATGCAGATGGCCAGCGCTGGTTTAAAACTTAATTAATTATCTAAATTGCGATAAATCCTTCGTTCAGTAGATCATGAAACCGCGTGGATTGATTGCTTACTCGAAAACGAATCTGCACAGCTGTTTTCTCCAATATCTAAAGACTTTTTCTCCATTCTTTGATTATTTTCGAAAAACTGTTTTCAAAATTTTTTTTTAATTTCATAACTTGAATAATAGTTGATTTTCTCAATTGTTTGATGTTACATATGTTATATTCAAACTAAACTTACAAATAACTAAAAATGAATGTGATTGAAAATAAAAAACAATTTACAAAAACCATTGCTCACGAAAAAATACTGGATTGCTCAAAAAAATATTCACACATGCAAAAGTTTGTCTCTGCAATTGGTTATTAACAATAGCAAAGCTTGGAATAACGAAGTACTGTCATTGATGGGTAGTTCAAATCCCTCTCTAACACCCCGATATAACTTCACACATGATAAATGACGCGCATGAAACATCTGTCATCTGCGTTCCATCACAGAAACCTTTTCTAGTGTTGCGTAACTACACAACAATCCTCATACCATCAACACCACCTTTGTCTACTTTTTTGTTCGTCTCCTTCTTTGTTTTCGTCTCCTTCTACATAAACAAACAAATATTATTTGATAAGACATAAAGAAAAGTTGGCTTACTGTAGCGCATTTGCAGGATAGAAGATAAACCTATGTTTAATTTTTAAAACTTTGAAAATTTCATGTCGATATACAAAAATATCTTAAATCAAAATAGTAAATGATGTTTAAAAATAATGACCAATAGCTTAACCTGATCCCGGCGGAGAGATATCAGTTTAAACTCAAAAAATGTACTTCAAACTCTTATTACTCATCAAACTCTATTGCATATTGAAGATCAATCTGTTCTCTAACCTTACTGAATAATTTCATCGAGAAAATTTTCTAGTATAATTATTGAACTTGAATCAAAGTTTGAATGTCACCCGTCGGGAATGCGTTTATCATATACTCTAATTTTTTTTGTAACAGCTGAAATTTTCACGTATCACAAATAAATTATCCCTTCTCCGTACATCTTGAGTATACTACGAATACTCAAAAAATTAATTTGGGGTACAATATGTGCAGTATGCCTTGTGTAGGTTAAATGTCTTTCCTATTTTTAAAAATATGAAAAAAAATCATATTGCTCTGTCTTTGTTTAAAATTTCTTTTTGTAAATTTTGTTAGAGCTTTGAGAAAGAAAGTTGGATAGATTTCAAGTGCGGCTGGCTTGTCACGCGCCATAAGCTTAACTTGAAACTCGATATGGTGTTTTGCATAAAATAGCTTTGCCGAGTTGGTTTAAAATTAGTTTATTTGACACGGCACGATACATTTTTTGTTTTACTGAGCCAAGTACAATTCGTATTAATTCTACGTTAGCAGGGAAAAGAGGGAGGCCTTTTATTTATTCTCCCGGCCGACTACGAGCTAGTGGGGATTTAAGGTGAGAGGAGGGAAATACAATTTTTGCTTAAAACTAATTAAGATATACGATCTATTTGTGTTTCGACTGGTGTTCTTTTTTGTTTTTTAAACATAGATTTAGGCTCTTCGTGTTCGTGTCTCCAGCGTCGTATACGGGTATTCTGACAAATAGACAAAAGAATATTAAATTTTAATGTCAGTTTTTTTCAAATAACAGTACAGTTGTGTCATGTACTGGAGATCACCGCTTCCCAGAATGTCGGTTGTTTTCCTCGGGCCCGGAGGGAATCTATAAGCTCGGACCTAACATCACAGAATTCGGCACACGACCAAACAACATGCTCGATGTCATGGTAGCCATCGCCACAAACGCAGTGATTACTGTCTACAAGCCCTATACGAAAGAGATGCGTGTTTAACGTGTAGTGATTGGACATAAGTCTGGACATCACGCGAATAAAGTCCCGACCTACATCCAACCCCTTGAACCATGCTTTCGTCGATACCTTAGGAAAAATGGAATGTAGCCACCGTCCCAGTTCATCTGAGTTCCATGATGATTGCCAACTGTTGAGTGTTCTCTGACGCAAAATGCTATAAAATTCATCATAAGCAATTGGTCTTTCATATATATCGCCATCAATAGCACCCACCTTTGCTAAAGGGTCAGCCTTTTCATTACCCGGAATCGAGCAATGAGAAGGGACCCACGCTAAGGTAACCCGGTAATTTTTATCTGTTAAAGCACTTAAAAATCGCCGTATTTTCCCCAGGAAATACGGGGTGTGCTTCACAGGCTTCATCGATCGCAGAGCCTCAATGGCACTGAGACTATCTGTGAAGATGAAGTAGTGGTCTATGGGTAGGGTTTCGATGATTCCAAGAGAGTACTGAATAGCAGCAAGTTCTGCGACGTACACGGAAGCAGGAGCATCGAGTTTGTAGGAGGCGGTAAAATTTTCGTGGAAAACACCGAAGCCAGTGGACTCATCTAGATTAGATCCGTCAGTGTAAATCCTTTTATCATAACTAACATGTTTGAACTTATTGGAAAAAATCTTAGGGATCTCTTGGGGTCGCAATTGATCCGGGATACCAGAAATGTCTTGTTTCATGGTGGTGTCGAAGAATATAGCATTATTAGAAGTATCTAAAAGTGCGACATTGGAGGAATCGTATGAAGAAGAATTAATATCTTGAGCCATATAGTCAAAATATAAAGTCATAAATCTGGATTGAGATTGAAGGTCGACCAACCTCTCGAAATTTTCAATTACTAATGGGTTCATAACTGTGCATCGAATTAGCAACCGGTAAGAGAGATTCCAAAAACGATGTTTCAACGGAAGAATACCCGCTAACACTTCAAGACTCATCGTATGGGTCGACTGCATGCAACCCAAGGCAATACGCAAACAACGATATTGTATTCTTTCTAGTTTCAAAATATGCGTGTTCGCAGCGGAGCGAAAGCAGAAACAACCGTACTCAAGAACTGACAGTATTGTTGTTTGGTATAACCTCAGAAGGTCTCCTGGGTGGGCTCCCCACCAGGTTCCGGTAATCGTACGAGGAAAATTAATCCTCTGTTGGCATTTTCGTGTCAGATACCTAATATGACAAGCCCAGGTGCATTTAGAGTCGAACCAGACCCCGAGATATTTAGCGACTAAAACCTGAGAGATCGTTTCACCCGTTAGTACGAGCTGCAGCTGAGCTGGGTTATGCTTCCTAGAAAAAACGACCAACTCAGTTTTCTCCGGTGAGAATTCGATACCCAGCTTAAGAGCCCATTCAGACAATTTGTCTAAGGTATCTTGCAATGGTCCTTGCAGATCGCTAGTCTCGCTACCAGTAATGGATACAACGCTATCGTCTGCAAGTTGCCTTAGCGTGCATGAATTTGCAAGACATTCATCGATGTCATTGACGTAAAAATAATATAAGAGAGGACTTAAACATGAGCCCTGGGGAAGGCCCATGTAACTAATTCGGGAAGTTGTCGAATCGCCATGTGGGAAATACATATGCTTTTCTGACAACAAGTTGAGCAAAAAGTTATTCAAATTTGGTGAAAGTCCCTGCGAATGAAGTTTCGTGCTTAAAACTTCTACAGAGACAGAGTCAAAAGCCCCTTTAATATCCAAGAACGCAGAAGCCATTTGCTCTTTCCGAGCAAATGCGACTTGAATTTCAGTAGAAAGCAACGCTAGGCAATCGTTCGTCCCTTTGCCCCGGCGAAAGCCAAATTGAGTATCTGAAAGTAAACCGTTTGTTTCGACCCATTTGTGTAACCGTAAGAGGATCATTTTCTCCATTAATTTCCGGAGGCAAGAGAGCATCGCAATCGGCCTATATGAATTGTGATCAGAGGCAGGTTTCCCGGGTTTCCGAATAGCAATGACTTTTACCTCCTTCCAGTCATGCGGAACAATATTTAGCTCAAGAAACTTGTTGAACAAATTCAACAAGCGTCTTTTTGCAGAGTCGGGTAGATTCTTCAACAGGTTGAATTTTATTCTATCTAACCCTGGAGCCTTATTGTTGCACGACAGGAGAGCCATTGAAAATTCCAACATCAAAAATGAAGGCTCTTCCGTAGTTACTAATAACGCGTCGCGAAAGGTTTTCTGTTCCGGTACAGAGTCCGGACCGACCTTTTTGGCAAAATCGAGTATCCAGCGATCTGAATACTCCTCACTCTCATTCGAAACGTCACGGTTCCGCATGCGCCTGGCGGTATCCCAAAGAGTGCTCATCGCTGTTTCCCTCGACAACGCGTTTACGAACCGCCGCCAGTACCCGCGTGTTTTCGCCTTTACTAAGCTCTTCATCTGCCTGCCCAGTGCCTCGTACTTTCGAAGCAGGTTGACAGTGCCGTACTCCCGGTAGTCCTTATACGCCGCGGACCTTCGCACGTACAGCTCAGAGCACTCTTTGTCCCACCATTTGTTGGGAGGGCGCTGTCTAATCGTTACCCCGGGTATCGGTTTCGTCTGAGCTTGAGTCGCGGCGTCGATTATCAAGCCAGCTAAGAACGCGTATTCTTCCTCCGGAGGAAGTTCCTCGTGAGTCTCGATAGATTCCGCTATAATAGACTCATAACGCTTCCAATCAATATTACGTGTAAGGTCGTAGGAAATATTGATTGGGTTCGGGGGAGTTGAGCCATTAGCAATTGATATAACGATTGGAAGATGATCACTACCGTGGAGATCGTTGATTACTTTCCACTGGCAATCTAACGCTAGTGATGTCGAGCAGAGGAATAGGTCAAGCACGCTTTCACGTGCTGGAGGATTAGGTACACGTGTCGCTTCCCCAGTATTCAAAAGTGTCATATTGAAGTCGTCGATCAAGTTACAAATTAAAGAAGATCGGTTGTCGTCGTACAGCGACTCCCATAGCGAACAGTGAGAGTTAAAATCTCCCAAAATCATAAAAGGTGCGGGAAGCAATTCTGCTATATCAAGGAGTTGCTTCTGTTCAATCCGCGCGGATGGGGGAATATATAACGAAACAAGGCAAAGGTCTTTTCCATTCAAATTCGTTTGAATGGCAACAACTTCAATATTCGAGATCGAGGGAAGGTCGGTTCTGAAAAAAGAATAGCACTTTTTGATCCCTAAAAGTACCCCTCCACCGTGTGAGTCTCGATCTCGACGAATAATGTTAAAATCGTGGAAATTGAGTTGATCGTTCGAATTGAGAAAGGTTTCACAGAGCGCGAATGCGTCACAATTGTATGTATTCATCAAATGAGAAAATAAATCGAATTTGGGGATGATACTTCTGCAATTCCACTGTAATACAGTGAAAAAATTCCTAACCTCTTTCGCCGTATTAGTCATCGAAAGATATAATAGCTGAAATGAGGGGCCAAGTTGCTGCTAGTTGCTTCAAAAAGGTTTTCACTGTAGGAAGAAGGGCAAGAAGAATATTTTGTAGGGGATCTGGTACGTTGAATGTTTTAAATATCCAGTCCACAATATCAGAAAATTTTATGAACCCTGTTTCTTTTTTATCTTCTGATCGAGAAATGGGTGCACGAGGGGTTTTTGGTGCCCCAGGATGCGGTGGGTACTACTGGTTTGATTTGAAATTTAAACCGGGGGGTACTTGCTTCGGTTTTTCTTCGCCGCTTCCTTTTTGTGTTGTCTTATTGGTCATTCCGCTAGGGGTTATCTTACGACCTTTGCGAGAAAGATTAGGAGAGTTGAGCATTCTCCTCTTCCTAGATCTCTCTGGCAAGGCATAGGAACACCCTTCGACGGGATCGTCAGATGTACCCTCATCAGTTGGCAAGAAGGAAAAGATGTTTCCTGTCAAGGGTGGCTCAGCCCTCTTAAGCATTTCTGCAAAAGAGCGCTTTGATCGTTCTTTAAGGGAACGCTTAAATTTTCCTCGCGCTGTTTGTACGCGGGACATGCCGGAAGGTCATGCCGAGTTCCCTCGCAATAAAGACACTTTTCAGTATCCCCCCTACAAGCGTTCTCAGCATGATTGCCTCCGCACTTGCTACAGCGTGCCTTGTTGCAGCAGTAGGTGGCTGTGTGACCTAACTGCTTACAGTTTTGGCAATGCATGACCCGCGGTACGAACAGGCGTACAGGTAGACGAACCCTGTCCAAGCGGACGTAGTTCGGCAGCGCGGATCCGGCGAATGTTACTCGGAAGGAATCCGAAGGGAGGAATTTCTTCTTCCCTTCTTCGATGGATACTGAATGCAATTGCTTGCAATCCAGTATCTTTACACTTTGCATCAAGGGGTTTTTAAAACAGCCAACTCCATGACACAAAATGTCAGAGACAGTGAGATTCCCCTCGGTAACCACACCGTCGATTTCTACATCCTTGGCAGGGATGTACACGCGATACTCTGTCGTGAAGAGCTCGTAGCCAGCAATTTCGTTTGCTTGCTTCAAGCTACTCACGACAACTCGCAGTTTGTTCGGCCTCACCTTCGTAATCTCGGTAACGGCCGAAAAATGTTTTGCCAGGTCTTTGCCAATTTGAATAATATTCAATGGCTTCTTTATGGGCCGGAAAAAAACAACGTAAGGACCGCCAGAGGCATCTGGGTAAGCTTTTACCCTTACTTCCGGTACTCTTGGTACAGGACTTGGCAAAGGGGAGGGCACAGGGGAAGGTAGGGGTGAGCTGATGGGAGAAATTTCAATTTCTTCCCCGTTTGTTTCCACCTCCAGGAAAAGTTGCATCTGCATGTCGTCCATTTTGCGGGAGCGTTACGCTCTACCGCACACAAACGATAAATATTCGAATATGGGGGGGGGGGGGGGGGGGGGTTCAAGTAGTTGATATTAAATTATAAAAACAATTTTTCAATCTACAATGGATCAAATAAAAAAAAAGACAGTAATACTAATACTAATAACAATAGTAATAATAATAATAATAATAATTGTAGTAATAATAATAATAATAACAATAATAATAATATCAATAATAATATTAATAATAATATTATAACATAGTAATAATATTGATAATTATAGTAAAAATTCTAAATGTAATACTTCACCGAACGTCTAAGTCACGACCTCACGGCTGATAGTTGGATTAATCGAGTGTCTCCGCAGAACAAACAATGACGATCCAGCTTCGTGTTGTGACACAGTGGCCGTATCTTACACGCGACCTTGTAGATGCCACTTGTAGTTGACTTCCACTCGCTCGATCGTATGGTGGTCCGTGCTGCTAGCGGGGTAACAGCGGTGCGGGAGAATTATTCTTGCTGATATATCAGCTGCGTATCGAATCACTGGCGGGGTAGTCTGCCCCTACCAGTGTGCAGATGTTTCTGCCGATATACAACAGGCTATTGTTATCGCGCAACACAAGAACTAATCGACAAAAAAACACCCGTACGATAACTCGTGTATTGTTATTTTGCGAACTCAAACGGAGATAAACAATTTGCGTCTAATCGAGACGAAAGCAAAACAACGAATGTGCTTTGCCGAGCTACACCCGGTTTTCTTCAATTTTTATAAATACACTTACACTACACACTTAAAAAAAATCCAAACTGCCTTTTTTCTCGAGCAAAAGGATCATAATCCCCATCATGTTCTTGACTTTTTCATAGTCTATCCTCAATGAATTAAAACAGGTACTGCCTTATTCCATAACTTGACAACCTAATTTTGATGGCAATGCCATGACATTACAGAACTTATTGGACATGTAACTATAAAGTAACGTTCATAATCAACTGACAGTAGTTTGGGTAACTTTAGATTTCATTTACATGCTTGATATCTTTGATACTATGTCTTTCTTATATCTTAAAACTGCCTCCTGCTCTTTATTACGTTTTTGGCGGTTTTTGTCGATGCACCTGCATCAGAACCTATAGCCATGTGCTAATTTAGCACGTGTGCCGAACATTAGTTAAGACGCAGTTAGCTTTGATTTCCTTGCACTTTCTGCATGCCAGGCGAGAGAAGGTGAGTGGAGGACTAAAAGCAAAGGTAACTTGTAGTCAGAACAGGAGTGTTTGCGTTGCTACACTAAAAAAAAAAAAATAACAAACTTCAGTGTACCTCAGGTTCAGTGTTTGCTTGGGAAAAAGGCAATTTGAGTGACTTTCGTTTGTCGTGCGCGTGACTGAAAGACAAGCAAACTATATATATATATATATATATATATATATATATATATATATATATATATATATATATATATATATATATATATATATATATATATATATATATATATATATATATATATATATATATATATATATATATATATATATATATATATATATATATATATATATATATATATATATATATTATATATTCCGATAATACCTTGGCTAGACAACACACCCTATTTGAACAATGCAAGTGTTTTGGTGTATACTGATATAATTTTTTCGTAAATATGAATCCCGTACATTGTACCGTTCATCATAGCTTGGCACAATCTCACCCCGAAAGGGCTCGAAAAGTGTACAGTTTGGTAAAACATTATTTTCTGAGCCAACACAGATTTAATGCATAATATTTCCTCAACACATTCAAGACGACATCCTAACGTAGCAACTGAGCAGTAAGTTGATAAGATTTCTTGAACGGGTTGGTTTGCCTTGGACATTTTTGGATAACGTTATTTCCGCATGTTTTTCAGCCTGTACTTTGAAACATTATTTAAGTGAAACAGTTCACTGATATTATCTATATTTTATTTGATGTTGTGAATAAATATGTCACGTTTCATAAAGTGTTGAATTTGAGGTAGTAGGTTCTAGAAATCTCAAGTTATTTAACATACAAACATTTCCCGTTTAGGCTCAATCTCACCCTCGTGGCTTAATCTCACCCAGGCAGACGGTACCACTTTAAGATATTAGCGAATTACCGTTATTGCTAAGAAATAATCGATATTATTTTGCCTTGTGAAATATACTGAAACTATGCCAAACCCGGTTTCGTAGAATCACCGTTCTGAGCTCAGTTTTTGTCCGATTTGAGATCTGTTTTTTTTCAAAAGATGGGTAAAAAGATGCTAATATGTGGACAAACTCTTAGAATTTTGATATTTGGCCTCAAAAGAAAATGGCGTCGAAAAAACCACAAAAATTACCGGTTTCTCAAAAATTCAAAATGGCGCCATTGTTGCCCCTAAAGTTAAAATATGTTCAAACTCGGGGAAATTTGGTTTTGCATAAAAATACACAAAAAAATATATATAGAAGCCAAGGCAGAAAAGAAAGTCAATTTTTGTTGCACTGTGTAATCTTTGTTTCTTTTTTGTTCAGAATAATTGACTGCGGAATGTCCAAAAACCACACAATACGAGTATTTTACAAGCCGAAAATCGACCCCTGACACTATTTCGAAAGACAAGATGACGACTTCCGAGATCTAGAATGCAGCCAACAGCAACAGCAATAGCAAACGGCAATCTGTCTTAAACTCAAACATACACACATACAGAAAATGCTCTGCTCGTTAAACTGAGTCCAGTAATGTACAAGAACCGGCCCTTCGGAGCACTTTGATATCTTTACTTATGCAAGTGATTACTATACATTTCTAGGAAAGAGGCAACTAGGTTACATATGTTAAATATTGAAGACCATGTGAAAAATGTGAAAATAATAATTCACAAAAAGTGAAAAAAGGGTGTAACAACAAACAAAAATATATATATGATAGAATGAAAAAGTAGAGGTTGGTAATCAAGACACGACAGCAGATATATATAAATATATTGTGATCCTAATAAGGACCGTATTGCCTTTCTCCTAGAAAGGTATAGCAATCACTGCAAAAACTAGAGGTATGAAAGTGCTCAAATGGACCGAATGTCGTATATCACTCGAATCAGTTCGACGAGCTGAGCATTATCTGTGTGTGTGTGTGTGTGTGTGTGTGTGTGTGTGTGTGTGTGTGTGTAACGCTCTCCCGAACTCACTCGATTTTCTCAGAGATGGCTGAACCGATTTCAATGAAATTAATTGCAAATGGAAGGTCTAGTTGCCCCATAAGACCCTATTCAATTTTATTGTAATCGGATTTCTAGTTTAGAGGTTATGTATCAAAATGTAAAAATCACGAAACATCAATATCTCAGAAACTACACAACCGATTTAAACAAAATTAACTTAAAATGAACGGGCTACCCCAAAAACCCGTATCTTTTGAATTTTATGAAGATTGAACTGGTGGTTCAGAAGTTATGGAAAGAAACGTGTTTTGGAGACTGTTGATTCTCACTCATGTTTATCAGAAATGGCTGGACCGATTTTCATAAAACATGTACATTTTCATGTCATATGGAAGGTCTAGTTGCCCCATAAGACCCTATTGATTTGATTTTTTTGCGAACGGATTATTACTTTGCCTGTTATGTCTAAAAATGTGAAATGCAGCTATGAAAAGAAACATATTCCGAAGACTACCTAAAGTCACTCGCTTTTCTCAGAGATGGTTGATCCGATTTCCACAGAATTAGTGTCAAATGAAAGGTCTAGCTACCTCGCAACACCCTATTGAATTTTGCTGTAATCGGACTGTAACTTCGTCTGTAATGTATCGAAATGTGAAAATCACGAAACTTCATTATCACAGAAACTACACAACCGATTTGATCAATATTGATATCAGATGAACGGGCTAGTTAAGGGTTAACTGATGAATTATGATTGAAAACGTGGTTTCAAAGTTTGGCTGCCCTATACGTTCTCTTTTCATTTGATTATAATCGAACTTGAGCAACCGTTATGTATTAAATTGTTAACTTATTTGAACATAACTAGTGTCATACAAACAAGTCATCTCTCAAACTTACAAATAACAAACTTCATAACAATTTGATTTGTGGTTCAAAAGTTTAGGAAAAAAAAGAAATTCAAAGACTATTTAAAACTATGTTAAATGTGGTATCGTACTACTTGAACGTTCCCGGTATCGCTCGTGATTAAATTGTTCGAAATTAAGAGTCATTTCTTTTATTTCGCTATTTATTTTAGAACCCAAAAAGTGAATATACCTTTATTGGATTTAAGCAGTCATGTAAATCTATTTTTACAAATAATAAGTTTGAATGAGAAAGGCTGAGTCTGACCGCTAGATGGATTGATTTAGGTTTTTATTGTTCGTTTCTACAGTAGTATTTTAAACTCAGAACAGAATTTGGTTACACCCTCGTAGCAGATGCAGAATGCAACAAGCAACAGTGTGATATACTGCTGCGTGACTCAGAGTGTTGCACTCTTACTATCCATCCGACACGAGACGTATTTGTCTGTCTGCCTTCTAAGCTGCAACACGTTTAAATGTTTTAGTTTGTTACATGGTTGAGATCTCCACTACACTGTGGTTTAAAAGTCCATTTTGATACGCCTAACTGATAATTCCTCGTACGTTGGATATAAATGACATTATGTAATAAATCAAATTATGTAATAAATGACATTATGTTTCATTGAAAAACGTGTTTTGACAGGTCTATTTTTAATAAAAACTTTCTAAGTCAATTCAAGTAGGAAATACAAATTTTGTGTCTTGGTCAAAGTTGGTCGTATTGGTTTTACCTATAACTTTACCAAAGACATCAACACTGTATCTCGATGAAACAAAAAAATAGATTTTGCATCTCACTTTTAGGGAGATTAATCACAATTCTCATAGCACCAGAAGATGCACAGAATCATACCTATCAATTTTTCTGAAGACGTCATAATTTTATATCCAACGTTCGAGGGATTATCAATTAAGCGCGTCAAAATGAACTTTTAAACCACTTTGCAATGGCTTTTTGACAAAAATATGTAACAACTAGCATAAAATACATAACTGTTTGATGACTTCGTAGTAACTATTTGGGCACTTTTTAATTAATATAAAGTCACTATTTGGTCACTATTTTTGATATTTTGGTCACAAAAGTCACTACAATTGCATTGTCTAACCGCTTCGAGCCCTGCCATAGACAAAACGGACAGGGCTATTGAACACATATTGCCTTACTCTTTGTTTGGTTTATGTGAAGTTCATTACGGTCAGACCATTCAGCAACTCGTGTCAGATCTTCATTCACCATTCGTACTAAGTCGTGAGCAGAAGGACCAAAACGCCTAATGTATAGTTGCACATCATCAGCGTAGATTTGAATCAAGCACCATCTTAGCACCGTTGAGAGATCATCGATGTAGCAGCAAAATAACAAAGGACCGATCACTGAACCCTATGGCATGCCAGAAGTTACCTCTTCAATTTCAGAGCAATGTTCACTGCAGAAAACTATCTGCTTTCTTCCTAGGAGATACGACTCTACGAGATTGTTTATTTTTTTTTTATTTTTTAAAAACGTGTTTATTTTGATAATTTTGGTCTCATATTTACAGGGTAACAATTAGAAAAAAAAAACAAATATGTAGCTATATATATATATATATATATATATATATATATATATATATATATATATATATATATATATATATATATATATATATATATATATATATATATATATATATATATATATATATATATATATATATATATATATATATATATATATATATATAAAGAAAGCAGATAGTTTTCTGCAGTGAACATTGCTCTGAAATTGAAGAGGTAACTTCTGGCATGCCATAGGGTTCAGTGATCGGTCCTTTGTTATTTTGCTGCTACATCGATGTTCTCCCAACGGTGCTAAGATGGTGCTTAATTCAAATCTACGCTGATGATGTGCAACTATACATTAGGCGTTTTGGTCCTTCTGCTCACGACTTAGTACGAATGGTGAATGAAGATCTGACACGAGTTGCTGAATGGTCTGACCGTAATGAACTTCACATAAACCAAACAAAGAGTAAGGCAATATGTGTTCAATAGCCCTGTCCGTTTTGTCTATGGCAGGGCTCGAAGCGGTTAGACAATGCAATTGTAGTGACTTTTGTGACCAAAATATCAAAAATAGTGACCAAATAGTGATTTTATATTAATTAAAAAGTGCCCAAATAGTTACTACGAAGTCATCAAATAGTTATGTATTTTATGCTAGTTGTTACAAATTTTTGTTAAAAAGCCATTGCAAAGTGGTTTAAAAGTTCATTTTGACGCGCTTAATTGATAATCCCTCGAACGTTGGATATAAAATTATGACGTCTTCAGAAAAATTGATAGATATGACCTTCTGCACCTTCTGGTGCTATGAGAATTGTGATTAATCTCCCTAAAAGTGAGATGCAAAATCTATTTTTTTGTTTCAGCGAGATACAGTGTTGATGTCTTTGGTAAAGTTATAGGTAAAACCAATACGACCAACTTTGACCAAGACACAAAATTTGTATTTCCTACTTGAATTGACTTAGAAAGTTTTTATTAAAAATAGAAACTAGCCCGTTCATCTGATATCAATATTGATCAAATCGGTTGTGTAGTTTCTGTGATAATGAAGTTTCGTGATTTTCACATTTCGATACATTACAGACGAAGTTACAGTCCGATTACAGCAAAATTCAATAGGGTGTTGCGAGGTAGCTAGACCTTTCATTTGACACTAATTCTGTGGAAATCGGGTCAACCATCTCTGAGAAAAGCGAGTGACTTTAGGTAGTCTTCGGAATATGTTTCTTTTCATAGCTGCATTTCACATTTTTAGACATAACAGGCAAAGTAATAATCCGTTCGCAAAAAAATCAAATCAATAGGGTCTTATGGGGCAACTAGACCTTCCATATGACACCGGTTTTATGAAAATCGGTCCAGCCATTTCTGATAAACATGAGTGAGAATCAACAGTCTCCAAAACACGTTTCTTTCCATAACTTCTGAACCACCAGTTCAATCTTCATGAAATTCAAAAGATACGGGTTTTTGGGGTAGCCCGTTCATTTTAAATTAATTTTGTTCAAATCGGTTGTGTAGTTTCTGAGATATTGATGTTTCGTGATTTTTACATTTTGATACATAACCTCTAAACTAGAAATCCGATTACAATAAAATTGAATAGGGTCTTATGGGGCAACTAGACCTTCCATTTGCAATTAATTTCATTGAAATCGGTTCAGCCATCTCTGAGAAAATCGAGTGAGTTCGGGAGAGCGTTACACACACACACACACACACACACACACACACACACAGATAATGCTCAGCTCGTCGAACTGATTCGAGTGATATACGACATTTGGTCCATTTGAGCACTTTTATACCTTTAGTTTTTGCAGTGATTGCTATACCTTCTAGGAGAAAGGCAATACGGTCCTTATTAGGATCACAATATAGTTATATATATCTGCTGTCGTGTCTTGATTACCAACTTCTACTTTTTCATTCTATCATATATATATTTTTGTTTGTTGTTACACCCTTTTTTCACTTTTTGTGAATTATTATTTTCACATTTTTCACATGGTCTTCAATATTTAACATATGTAACCTAGTTGCCTCTTTCCTAGAAATGTATAGTAATCACTCGCATAAGTAAAGATATCAAAGTGCTCCGAAGGGCCGGTTCTTGTACATTACTGGACTCAGTTTAACGAGCAGAGCATTTTCTGTATGTGTGTATGTTTGAGTTTAAGACAGATTGCCGTTTGCTATTGCTGTTGCTGTTGGCTGCATTCTAGATCTCGGAAGTCGTCATCTTGTCTTTCGAAATAGTGTCAAGGGTCGATTTTCGGTTTGTAAAATACTCGTATTGGGTGGTTTTGGACATTCCGCAGTCAATTATTCTGAACAAAAAAGAAACAAAGATTACACAGCGCAACAAAAATTGACTTTCTTTTCTGCCTTGGCTTCTATATATAATTTTTTTGTGTATTTTTATGCAAAACCAAATTTCCCCGAGTTTGAACATATTTCAACTTTAGGGGCAACAATGGCGCCATTTTGAATTTTTGAGAAACCGGTAGTTTTTGTGGTTTTTTCGACGCCATTTTGTTTTGAGGCCAAATATCAACATTCTAAGAGTTTGTCCACATATTAGCATCTTTTTACCCATCTTTCGAAAAAAAAACAGATCTCAAATCGGACAAAAACTGAGCTCAGAACGGTGATTCTACGAAACCGGGTTTGGCATAGTTTCAGTATATTTCACAAAGCAAAATAATATCGATTATTTCTTAGCAATAATGGTAATTCGCTAATATCTTAAAGTGGTACCGTCTGCCTGGGTGAGATTAAGCCACGAGGGTGAGATTGAGCCTAAACGGGAAATGTTTGTATGTTAAATAACTTGAGATTTCTAGAACCTACTACCTCAAATTCAACACTTTATGAAACGTGACATATTTATTCACAACATCAAATAAAATATAGATAATATCAGTGAACTGTTTCACTTAAATAATGTTTCAAAGAACAGGCTGAAAAACATGCGGAAATAACGTTATCCAAAAATGTCCAAGGCAAACCAACCCGTTCAAGAAATCTTATCAACTTACTGCTCAGTTGCTACGTTAGGATGTCGTCTTGAATGTGTTGAGGAAATATTATGCATTAAATCTGTGTTGGCTCAGAAAATAATGTTTTTCCAAACTGTACACTTTTCGAGCCCTTTCGGGGTGAGATTGTGCCAAGCTATGATGAACGGTACAATGTACGGGATTCATATTTACGAACAAATTATATCAGTATACACCAAAACACTTGCATTGTTTAAATAGGGTGTGTTGTCTAGCCAAGGTATTATCGGAATATATATATAGTTTGCTTGTCTTTCAGTCACGCGCACGACAAACGAAAGTTACTCAAATTGCCTTTTTCCCAAGCAAACACTGAACCTGAGGTACACTGAAGTTTGTTATTTTTTTTTTAGTGTAGCAACGCAAACACTCCTGTTCTGACTACAAGTTACCTTTGCTTTTAGTCCTCCACTCACCTTCTCTCGCCTGGCATGCAGAAAGTGCAAGGAAATCAAAGCTAACTGCGTCTTAACTAATGTTCGGCACACGTGCTAAATTAGCACATGGCTATAGGTTCTGATGCAGGTGCATCGACAAAAACCGCCAAAAACGTAATAAAGAGCAGGAGGCAGTTTTAAGATATAAGAAAGACATAGTATCAAAGATATCAAGCATGAAAATGAAATCTAAAGTTACCCAAACTACTGTCAGTTGATTATGAACGTTACTTTATAGTTACATGTCCAATAAGTTCTGTAATGTCATGGCATTGCCATCAAAATTAGGTTGTCAAGTTATGGAATAAGGCAGTACCTGTTTTAATTCATTGAGGATAGACTATGAAAAAGTCAAGAACATGATGGGGATTATGATCCTTTTGCTCGAGAAAATAGGCAGTTTGGATTTTTTTAAGTGTGTAGTGTAAGTGTATTTATAAAAATTGAAGAAAACCGGGTGTAACTCGGCAAAGCTATTTTATGCAAAACACCATATCTAGTTTCAAGTTAAGCTTATGGCGCGTGACAAGCCAGCCGCACTTGAAATCTATCCAACTTTCTTTCTCAAAGCTCTAACAACATTTACAAAAAGAAATTTTAAACAAAGACAGAGCAATATGATTTTTTTTTCATATTTTTAAAAATAGGAAAGACATTTAACCTACACAAGGCATACTGCACATATTGTACCCCAAATTAATTTTTTGAGTATTCGTAGTATACTCAAGATGTACGGAGAAGGGATAATTTATTTGTGATACGTGAAAATTTAGCTGTTACAAAAAAAAAATAGAGTATATGTTAAAGGCATTCCCGACGGGTGACATTCAAACTTTGATTCAAGTTCAATAATTATACTAGAAAATTTTCTCGATGAAATTATTCAGTAAGGTTAGAGAACAGATTGATCTTCAATATGCAATAGAGTTTGTGTTAATTGTGTATATAGTTGATGAGTAATAAGAGTTTGAAGTACATTTTTTGAGATTAAACTGATATCTCTCCGCCGGGGTCAGGTTAAGCTATTGGTCATTATTTTTAAACATCATTTACTATTTTGATTTAAGATATTTTTGAATATCGACATGAAATTTTCAAAGTTTTAAAAATTAAACATAGGTTTATCTACTATCCTGCAAATGCGCTACAGTAAGCCAACTTTTCTTTATGTCTTATCAAATAATATTTGTTTGTTTATGTAGAAGGAGACGAAAACAAAGAAGGAGACGAACAAAAAAGTAGACAAAGGTGGTGTTGATGGTATGAGGATTGTTGTGTTGTTACGCAACACTAGAAAAGGTTTCTGTGATGGAACGCAGATGACAGATGTTTCATGCGCGTCATTTATCATGTGTGAAGTTATATCGGGGTGTTAGAGAGGGATTTGAACTACCCATCAATGACAGTACTTCGTTATTCCAAGCTTTGCTATTGTTAATAACCAATTGCAGAGACAAACTTTTGCATGTGTGAATATTTTTTTGAGCAATCCAGTATTTTTTCGTGAGCAATGGTTTTTGTAAATTGTTTTTTATTTTCAATCACATTCATTTTTAGTTATTTGTAAGTTTAGTTTGAATATAACATATGTAACATCAAACAATTGAGAAAATCAACTATTATTCAAGTTATGAAATTAAAAAAAAATTTTGAAAACAGTTTTTCGAAAATAATCAAGGAATGGAGAAAAAGTCTTTAGATATTAGAGAAAACAGCTGTGCAGATTCGTTTTCGAGTAAGCAATCAATCCACGCGGTTTCATGATCTACTGAACAAAGGATTTATCGCAATTTAGATAATTAATTAAGTTTTAAACCAGCGCTGGCCATCTGCATCGAATTGTCGATAGTATCATAGTTACATCTTGAACTTCATTTCGATATTTCAAAAAAATGATTCATCATGTTAGATTAAATACCAACTTTTAATAGTCCAAAATGCATTTGAAAGTAGCTAGCCACTACGGGCCAACTAGTTTGAAATAATGACTAAAAGCTTGAGAACAGTAAGCTAACAACTGTTAGATGAAAATTTACACTGACTGATATTACTTATGGAAGGTAACAAAATTTTGTACACCGATTCTATATTGACTGATGACTTTTTCAGCGAGGAAGGAGGGTTGTGGGTACGTTTCCAGTGGTTTTGAGATCTCCAATGGAATGAGGTAACTAAAATGGTCCGGCTTCCTAGCCGGACCCGGGAGTGTCATCTAGCAGTAAAGACACGTCGAACGTTGGTACACGAATGAATCGCACTGAGCGATCAGTTTATTATACACGCGGGTAGCAATACCCTTCTCTGCTGATGCAGCGGGTGATCGCACCGTCGTTTTATGCTGATGCGATATATGATCGCACCGCTTGTTTTATATTTACTTATATTCTAAATGGTGCATGGAATAAGTCCATTACACCACCCCTCTTAGGGAAAAATTTGAATTTTATAAATTCAAATTTGTTAAAAATTTATATTCATATAATTGGTCATGTAGAAAAATTGTGAAAGATGTATTACCTCATTTCCTTAGTATGTTAATGCACCTTTTATTTGTTTTTGTTTTTTCAATTCTTTAAAATATATACTTCCTTCTACATTTATTTTGAAATCTACATCAGGAATACCAAAATCAGATACTAAATAACTTTCCTGTTTATGTATTTTCCTACTATTTCGTATATCGAATTTCGTATTGATTCATCTCTAAAGCTTTTCATATCCGAAAACATGCCTAAAAATATATTTTTAATGTAATGTCGATGTCGATTTTTGTCGAACGTTGATTGTAATTTTTTTTTGATATTTTTATTATAATTTTTTTTTTGTTTATTTTTTTTTGTAATTGTTATATTCTTTTTGCCTATTGCTTATTTTTATTTTATTTTCTCTCGTTTTTCACTGTTAGTTTTTTTTTCAAATTTTGTGTTGTGGTATGGTAGTTAGTGGTGTAGCTAAGATTTTGTCGTATCGTCCCAATCCATTGGTGCTTATTGGGTAAAGATTTCAGATATTTATTGAGATGTCTGTGATCTTTCTCCAACGCTCCAATCTATTGTGGATGATGAAGATTGTCTAGAAATTTGAAGTTATGTAACATTGAATCGCTATGTGTTGAAAAAAGAATTTGTTTTTTTTTTTATTTTTGTTTGAATATATGTGTTTGATCTTGCTGTAAGGATAAGATTTTGCTTAAAAGATAATAAATGTGCAATTGATGAAATGTATTTATGTAATTAATGTAGGGCTGGCTAAGGTTTTGAAATTGGTTTTGTACTTAGGGATGATTTGAATTATAGGTGTTATAATTAATCTACACAATTAGTTCTATTTAATTAGTGGCAATTTGTTTTCGTTATAAGTTGAATAAGTTTTGTTATGGGTTTGGGTTTTTTGTTATGGGTTTTGTTATGGGTTTTTTGTTATGGGATAATTTAGTCATTTGCGAAAGAAGAATAAACAAAAAAATTTTTTTTTTCTTGAACGTTTAATATTCTTATATTTCATTTATTTCAATATCTTTTTTTATTGTTGTTATAGGAGGTCTTAAAGTTAAATTTTAAGATTTTTTTTTAAGGAAAATATTTTTATAGATATTTATAACGTTTATTTTTGTTTTAAGATTTTTTAAGTTTTTGTTTAAGAGATTCGTCTTGTGTTTGTTATTCTGTATTTTATTTGCAACTTTTTGTTGTTGTTGCTAGTATTGTGAAAGTTATCGGATTATAATTAAATGAAAATAATATTACATGATCTTTAAAAAAAATGAATCTAAGAAAATATTATAGTGTTATTGATGAGTCTTTTGCTAATCTGTTCGGTTTATGACTGATTTAAGTAATTTGTTTCATAAATGTTTTTTAAAATTGAAAAATATGTATTAGATTTTGAGTTTTTAAAATTAGTGAGACAATGATTATGTAATTTGGTAGAATTTGCATTGATATAGTTGCTCTGTCAGACTATACTCTAAGTATAATCAGATGAGAACAAAAATATATGAATGCAATATTTCTAACAATGTTACATAAACATAAATTTATATTATCTAAAGTTAGGTTTAGCAGAATTGTTTAGCACATATTTCGTGACTATGGAAAAGTTGTTTGTTATGTTTTTTTTTTTAATTTAGGTTAGATTATTTATTTACGTTTGTTTTAATGTCATGTAATGTTTTAGTTTGGTTATTGCTTTGTTTGTGAAAATAAGGAAAATATGATAATTGCTTTTATGTCATATTTTGTAATGTTATGGTTATATATGAGTTGGTACTGTTGAAAAAATTTGTTGGATAAAGATAATTTAGATGAAAATATTAAAACGAATTGGAATATAATTAGAAAAATATAATTAGGAATTAGGAATAATAAGGATTAGTAAACCAATGAAAAGGTTAGCAATATTATGTTAACTAATAATAAGTGTATAAATTTTAGATTATGAAATTGCTTAATTTAAGGTATATAATTGGACTGCTTTTCTATTTGCTGTGTTTAATTTAAAAATTTGTAATATTTTTATGATATTATAAAGTTATGATTATGTTTATTACACAATAGTTATTGAAAATGATCGTAAAGGATTAAAGTTTAAATCTCTTAATAATCCTGTGACGTCCTTCTGGTCATCTTTAAAGTGCCAGGCATCCGGGGTATTAAAAAATTAAATTATTATGGCTACGAGACGCTAGAGTCCGTGCACTTCTTATTCACCCGGGCATCCGATAACCATTTTGGTTCGGGCATCTGGGGCAAAATTCCATCCAACTATTTTTAATATTTTATTTATTGATTGGGTGCAGGCCTGCTACCCTATTCTACTTTATTTTATAAAATGGCTCCCAGGAATATATTTTTCTTAGTTTCTATGCCTTGCTATGGATTTTTAGCCTATTCGCATAGCAGGGCAGGCTGCTAGGGATTTTGAGCCTATTCACCTAGCAGCTCTTTAATAAATAAATACATATATATATTTTTTATTGCTTCGGGCTTTCACCGCGCTCTCATAACGACAATTTTTAATCGTAGTATTTTAGTTCAGTTTAGTTTTAGAGCTCGAGGAAAAAGATTATTTTGACTAAAGGGAAAATTTTTGTAAGTGAAAATGAGACAAAAACAAGTTAAAGTTAAAATGTTACTCCCACCTTAGGCTGGTCAGGCTCAAGATGAAAGCTGTTTCTTTATTCGGGTACAAGGAAGTGACCAGCCTCGTGTACCGGAATAAAAAAAATTAAAATAAAGTGAAATTCATAAAGATTTTTTTTTTTGAAAATATAGAATAATTGTCTGCAAGGAATGAATGAGGAGCATAGGTACACGCAAAACTTTTCCTTATTACTTTAGAAGCAATAGCGCAAAATTACCTTTTAGGTAACAAATCCATTACTAAAATAGCAATAAAATTCTTCCCCAGTCAAGTAACAACACATACTGTCATATATTTAGCACGTGTTATGAGAGTACGACTATCTAATAATGGTCGTTTCAACCACATGCAACGTTTTTTCTGCCGAAAAATGCTCTCTTTCCACCTCAAGTCAAAAAAAATCACACACCGTCGCATAAGTTGCACATGTTACAAGTTTTTTCAATCTCCAATTCATCCGGTGGGCGTGTATTAGTTCGCTCGTTGTATGCATACGGAGTAGCGAAAAAATATGACAAGAGCTGCCAAGCAACATTTTCCCCGTCATAGAGTATGCAAACGTTGATGATTTCAAAGACTTGAAATGCGCCTTAAAATGACATCACGATCTGTAAACTGCGTCAGAGAAAAATAAAAATATTCGCTTTCTTGCAAGCTATTTACAGCACATAATCATTGGTTCATGGAAACTCATTTGGACCTGTTTGAATATACATAACTCGTGCCCATCCAGAACAATATTCGCAACTTCGGCAACTCTGGTCAGACAGTATTACATATTTCCATTTCAAGTAAACACTGGGGGACGAAACGAAAGTGTTTCTAATTGGACATTTGAGGTTGACGGTTGAGATTCTGATTATGTGTGGATGAAGGGAGACAAAAATGAACCAGATCGTTGCATCAATACAAATGCAGCGAGTGAAGTCTTGCCAACACATGCATTGCGGTGCTTGGCTGTATGTTCTCCTGCACAAACACATACAAGCGTGTGACCGTCATATTTTTTATTACTTTTTGTTTGTTACTTTTTGTGTATAATGCGCAGTCATAAGACACAAAAAGTTATAAAAAATTGCCCAAAAGTAATAAAATATTCCCCGTTTGCGTTGGGTGTAGTTTGTAGTGTAGGGGGTGAAAATGAAATTGAACATAACTGAAATTAGCTGAAGGTGGATTTTAACCTAGTTTAGATGATTTTTTTGGCCGGTTAGTAGTTAAATATTTAAGTTTGAATTGCTGATATGTTTTTCCAGCATGTTTTAATTTTGAATCTTCCATTTTTTTCAACTAAAATAAAAACGCACAAGACCCGTAATTAATTCCAATGGGTTATTTGTCCTAGAATAAACCTGATTAATTATTATTATTTTTAAACTGTTCTCTGTACTTTTATTTGAGATATCTTTATTCGTTATGAAATATTCTATTTTTGTATTATTATTTTTGTTTGAATCGATTTGAATCCGGCTTATTTGTTTTATGGTGACTCAATTTTCTTCCTTTTCTGTTACTGCTTACTATTAGTATTGCGTTTCTCGTATTCGCCACTGTTTTTTTTTGCAACTTTTTAAAAATTCATTTTTTTATAATAGCTATGGTTGCTTGCATGTTTCTAAGTATTTATCCATTCACTGTTTCCACTCTTCGTATTGCCTCAGATATGATTAATGATTAACCTATCCTCTACCATTTTCAGTAGCTTCAAACTATTACTTGTATTTTCGTTGCCTTTTTTTGCAGTTGCTCCTTAATGGGTAATTCGTTTCGTTTCATGTTATTTGTGTGTATTTAACAAATTTTTAATTATTTAGAGAGGTTTGATTAATGCCGAATACGCACTACTTTTCGGTTTCACAATTAAACTTATCTCACAATGCTCAAGAGACTACTATAACAGTAATACATGTGTAATCTGTGTCTTTCGATAAATTATTTATGCATATTATTTTTTTTTGTCTATACGTACGGCAATAAATGGTTGAATTATTCATTACTGTTACCATCTAATTTTTTTTTCATTTTCGCTTATTTTGCTCCTAAAACCTGTCTCCTCCTGCTGTAAAGCTGGCATCACTTTTTTTCTGTACTAGAGATATTTCATCATACCATTGTTTATATTTTATGTACTATGTTTACATAGGTATTGTTTAATTTTTATCGATAAACATCGCATTAGGTTAGGCGCAGAAGCTTTGAATCCACTTGGCAATCGTGTTGCGTAACTTCCGCATAGTTTATTTTTACTTCCTTGTCTTCACATAATCTTATTGAAATGTCTACTGTTCAGTTTCACTTGATTCATATATATTTGACAGCATGGTATAATTAATATTGACTCCATACATCCAGATTTGCGCCGCACGATTGATTTACTGCTGCGATAAGATGACGAAATGATAGATTAGATTCATTGAATAAATCGCAACGTTTTAGATTATTCTGTACAAATAGTTGCAAATGGTTAATCTTTCTATACGATTTATGACGCGACGTTCTTCGGATACAGGCAAGTCATGCTTCACCAGATCAACGCGGTTATTAGTAGTACTAGTTTTGTTATTCCACACTTTTTAATGTGTTGCATCCATCAAATAAGTAGGTAGGTCCACTGTGGAGGTTTCAGCAACGTTGCAGTACATCGTTATCGTTTTGCAATGCTGTGCAAAATGTGTGCATTTTGTTGTAGGTACATGCTGGGTGTCGCTCGAGGAATTGACTGTACATGAGAAGTGTTGATTAGTTGGTGAGGGCAGCAAAGTATGCGCGGCAGAGTGGCGGGGGGGGGTCTGCTCGTTTTTTGGTTGCAATCACTAATGCTTCGTTTTCTTCCTGAGCTTTAATGATACTCCCTCACTTTAAACTTTAGAGCCGATATATCATGACGAACCGATATCAAAATTCATTCAATGAGTAGCTGTTGTGAATCAGACACACGAAGCTGGAAATTCTGCAGCTTACCGCGACTTTCTCATTTTTCAAACTCAATAGATATCCGGAATAAACTTTTTTTTCGGACGCAATCTTTCTGCAGCCGTCGCTACTGTGCCATCCGATAGCTTTTCAATGCTTTTGCAATCGTAGCTCGGGCACTGACATTTATTTAACCATTGAACACACGAAATTGTCTAATTTTAGCTTTCACTCACTTGAACTACAGCTTAACTAATACTTACGGCAATTCAACTTTCGGGGCCTGGTCACTGGTCGCCATGAGGTAACTAAAATGGTCCGGCTTCCTAGCCGGACCCGGGAGTGTCATCTAGCAGTAAAGACACGTCGAACGTTGGTACACGAATGAATCGCACTGAGCGATCAGTTTATTATACACGCGGGTAGCAATACCCTTTTCTGCTGATGCAGCGGGTGATCGCACCGTCGTTTCATGCTGATGCGATATATGATCGCACCGCTTGTTTTATATTTACTTATATTCTAAATGGTGCTTGGAATAAGTCCATTACAGGAATATACAGTGGTCAATGACATATAATAATTGAAACGAAAAGTCTTCTCAGGCTTTATGCCCTAACGTTTTCTCTTTCTAAGCTACCTGGAGACGCCACTATGTGTATAGAGACTGTCTATAAGCCACGTTCTCATAACTGGTTACTCCAGATATCGATTTGATCCAGTCATACATTTTTCTACAATTCATATGAAACGTAGTTTCTGGTCAACCCCCTACAGCCCCTTAATAGTCCACGTTGTTTATGGTCGACCCTATATTTACTGTTTTATCATGTTATTCATGTGAATTATTCGTAGATGCACTACTGTTCATTTTTCAGGTGTTGAAGTCACCTTTGTGTTTTTGGCACAATCTCACCCCATAGAAGGGGTGAGATTAGGCCAAGGTTAATTTAATTTTAGCAAAATTATAGTTTATTTTAACTAAACCATATTTGCCATAAGTGTGCATTGGCGTGATTTGGATCAAACTCATTGCCTAAATGTGTACATTACAAGCTATGGAACAGAAATGTAGCCTTTTTTGGCACAATCTCACCCCGGCAGACGGTAGTCAAAAACTTAGCCCTCGTCGTCAACCAAGTTGGACGTGTTTGTTGTTAGCTCCTATCCACGCGCGAATTTAAATCGAATTATTGTTTTTCGCTTAGTTTTCATTTTGCTTGTTGTGTTTTTGTGTCGGTAAAAATGAATCAAATTTGCGAAGTCTGCGCGAAAGACTCCGGTGCCGAAGTGTTCTGGTCGTGTGTTGGAGGGTGTAATCGAAAATTCCATGCCTCCTGTGTGGGAGTATCGTGCCCCCCCGAAGTAGTTGCTAAAAGCAGAAGTTCTCTGCGTATCGTTAAAAAAGACAAACAAGACAAACAAGATAAACCAGCCGTAGATCCAACTGCATTTCTGCTACCGTGCTGCGATTCCTGCCAACTTTTAGTAACGGCATCGTTTGAATTGAACACGTTGACCAAACAGCAGAACAAGCTGACGAAATTGATTGATGATAATACAGAGGTGATTCATCGACTTGTGACCCAACTCGAACAACCAAGCACAATTCCAGAAACTCTAGAGGGTATCGACAAGTCACTTATACAAATAAACCAAGCGCTAACGTCAAACATCAAAGCCAACAGTGTGGCTGGTGTTATGCCTACACTTAAAAATCACCTGACGCAGCTCGTTAACATTGCTTTTTCGGAATTCAAGAACGAACTTCGGAACGAATTAACGGAATCGCTGACCAGCATAAATAACGAACTTTCTCAGTTAGGACAGCTGTTTGTAGAAACAGCAACCAGCTGTACAATACAAACCAATCCGTTAGAGATAAACATTGTAGATGAGCTTAAAACTCTGTCATCCTGCATCGAAGAACTAAGATCTAAGTCAGCGAGTGTTGCCACTCCCCCAATAGCTTCACCTGTTTCACTTCCAAGTTTGGCAACAGAACTTAATTTGGATAATGCCAATAATTCAGGTTGGCGGTTTCTAGGTTCAAAAAAAGTTTGGAAAGCGGATTGGACAGATTATGATGAACGTAAAAGGCGTCGTTTGGTACAGTTGAAGAATGCAGATGCAGCCAGAAGAAGGAGGAATCGACGACAACAGGCTTACAACAACAATACTAACAACAACAACCGCAATGGTAACAATTACAACAACCGCAACAATAACAACCACCTGAACAACAATGACAATTACAATCGCAACAATAACATCTACAACCACCGCAGCAATAACAACCACCAGAACCGCAACAATAATAACTTCAATCGCAATAATAACATCTACAACAACCGCAACATTAACAACTCCAACAACAACAATAACAGCATCAATAATAACAACAATCAAATCCCGAATCGTTACCTCAATCTTAACAGGAATCTTAACAACAGCTACTACAACCAACTACCACCAGACCGTGTGCTTCTTGCTGCAGCGAAGGATAAATTTTCTCGACCCCCACCTAATCTCCAGCATATCTCTTTTCAACGAGGCGAAATACTTAATCCGTACCCAGCGAATAATGAGTCACAATCATCTTTCATGCCTACCGTTTCAACGAGCCCGCTCAACTTAACGACTCCCGCGACCTCTTCAGCTGTATCGTGTCCTTACCATTTGGCTGGCAGCCACAACTATAACAATAACAATAATTTCAGATCAGCAAGTTTCCCGTGTGATGGATGTTATTGTAAGCATTCGTGTTCTCAAAATCAGTGACGCTCAGAGAAAGAAAAAACAACGCCAGTAGTCAATGAAGTTTTGATTTATGCTCAGAATTTCAACAGGATGCGCAGTGCACTCAAAATTAATCACATTAATAACAGAATAAGTGGATGTTCATACTCAATCATCTTAGCAACGGAAACGAACTGGAATGAAGATATTAAAAGTGAAGAAGTTTTCAACAGTTCCTTTAATGTGTTCAGGAGCGATCGTGATTTATCACTATCTGATAAGAAATCAGGTGGAGGAGTGCTTGTGGCTGTTGGGGTTCAGCATGATTCTGAGCGAATCATAACCCAGAAACATGCCGAATTTGAAGATGTCTGGGTTAAAGTTCTGTTGAAGGGTGAAATCCATATTTTCGTATCTGTTTACTTTCCACCCCACTTTGCCAAAAAGCAATCATATGAAAAATTTTTAAGGACGGTAGAATTAGTGAATGATGAGTCCCACACTAACTCAAAAATTCATATATATGGAGATTTCAATCAAAATGATGCTGATTTTATTGTAAACGATGATAATGAATCGCTTTTACTTCCTGTAATAGGAGAAAACGAAACTCTGCAATTTATTTTTGACGGTTTTAGTCAACTTGGATTAAATCAGGTAAACTCAATCCGGAATGAGCAAAACTGTTTTTTAGACTTTTTATTCACCAATTGCACGGAAGATTTTAGTGTTGACAAAGCAGAATATCCCCTATGGAAAAATGAAAAATTTCATACTGCAATTGAGTACTCGCTAATGATTGATACCGAGAGATCACGACCCTCTGATCATGAGCCTGATTATAAATATGACTTCACTAAAGCAAACTTTGAACTAATCAATCGTAAATTAACTGACATCGACTGGCAATCACTTCTAAAAAATGAAATAGATATGAACAAAGCGGTTGATAATTTTTTATCATCACTGTATAGTGTTCTAGACTCAACTGTACCAAAATCAAAAAAGAAAACGGTTAGCTCAAAAGATCCCATTTGGTTCACCAGAGAAATCAAAAATTTAAAGAATAGGAAACAAAAAGCTCATAAAACTCACAAAAAACTTAAAGACCAAAGAAATTTGGACAAATATTTGAACATTTGTGATGAACTGAATACTAAAATATCTATTGCGTATGAGAACTACAACACAAGGGTGGAAAATAACATTAAATCAGACCCAAAACAGTTTTTTAAATTTGCAAACTATAAAATGAAGTCTAATAACTTCCCATCTCGCATGCAATATGAAGACTTTGCCAGTACTGACTCAAAGCAAATCTGCAACAAGTTTGCGAGTTTTTTTCAAACCGTTTATAAAAATAGCGACGAAGTCAGGGACTTTGAGTATTTCTCGCACTTGCATGAACAAATAAAGAACGTATCTATTAAGCAAATAACTGTTCAAGAAATCCTCGCAACACTAAAAGAACTGGACGCTTCAAAAGGACCAGGTCCAGATGGAATTCCACCCTCACTCGTGAAAAATCTTGCTCCTGCCTTCGTAAAACCCTTGTTTTGGCTTTTCAACTTATCCCTTACGTCCGGACAGTTTCCATCAGTCTGGAAAAAATCTTTTCTTATACCGATTTTCAAGTCAGGTAAGAGATCTGACATCAAAAATTATCGTGGCATTGCAATAATATCATGTATTCCTAAACTTTTTGAAGCTATCGTAAACCAAAAAATATTTAATCAGGTAAAGAATCACATAACGTGTAACCAACATGGTTTTTACAAAGGGAGGTCTACGGCTACCAACTTACTTGAATTTGTTGATTTCTCTCTTGCGTCTATGGACAGAGGCAACTTCGTGGAAACTCTATACACGGATTTCAGTAAAGCTTTTGACAGAGTAGATATTTCCATGCTTATGTTCAAATTAAAAAAACTGGGATTTGAGTCAGGCCTACTTAAATGGATTGAATCTTATTTGACGAACAGGACACAAACGGTTAGGTTTAAGGGACACCTTTCTGTACCAGTAAAAGTGACATCTGGAGTTCCACAAGGCTCCCATTTAGTCCCTTTGCTCTTCATTTTATTTGTTAATGACGTTACCCTTGTGTTGAATCGTCTCAAAGTATTGATATATGCCGATGACATGAAACTGTACATGGAAATAAAACACAAATCAGACATCCAACAATTCCAACAAGAGGTTGACATTTTCTACATTTGGTGTAAAAAAAGTCTTCTTGATCTCAACGTAAAAAAATGTAATATTATATCCTACACAAGAAAAAGAAATCCTGAACATGCCAGTTGCACTCTTGCACATCAAGTTGTAGAAAGGTGTTATCAAATTAGAGATTTAGGAGTAATTATGGATTCTAAGTTAACATTCATTGATCACTACAATACGATCATCAATAGAGCCAACAGTATGCTAAGTTTTATAAAAAGGTTCAGTTATCATTTCGTAGACCCGTACACTATAAAAACTCTCTTTGTTACATATGTTAGATCTATTTTAGAATACTGTAGTGTTGTTTGGTCGCCTTATCAAGACGTCCATTCCAATAGAATCGAATCCGTACAAAAACAGTTTTTGTTATATGCACTAAGAAAACTAGGTTGGAATTCATTTCCTCTCCCTTGTTATGAATCGCGTTGCATGCTTATTAATATAGAAACGCTTGAAAAAAGAAGAGAAATTGCTTCGGTAACTCTTGTCAACGATTTAGTTTCACAACGCATAAGTTCGGAAAATTTGCTTGGAAAACTCAACTTTTATGCTCCTACACGCTCATTAAGAACGCGAAAAATTTTCGTATTAAATTCTTATAGAACAGAATATGCCATGGCCGGGCCAGTTAATAGTATGATGAGTCTTTACAATAAATACTGTGAAGTTATTGATTTAACGATGTCACGAAATGCTCTTAGAAAAATATTGAACACTAGAATTACATAACTATATTTGTGATGTTAGCAATAGTTTTTAAGATGTAGTCTACTATGATTGACGAAATAAATAAATTTTCTTTTCTTAAATTATATCTTATATTGAGTAAAAAAGTCTCAGAAATTGAATGGTAGGTGTCTGTTCTACGTAAAATGTCAGCAGATAAACCTACTTTAGTATTGTAGGGGAATCGGGGCGAAACCGACATTTTGCTGACATTTTACGTTGATCAGACAACTACCATTCGATTTCTGAGACTTTTTTACTCGAAATAAGATATAATATGACTACCACATTAAGATATTAGCGAATTACCATTAATACTCAGAAATAATCGATATTATTTTGCTTTGTGAAATATACTAAAACTATGCCAAAACCGGTTTCGTAGAATCACTGTTTTGAGCTCAGTTTCTGTCCGATTTAAGATCTGTTTTTTTTTTTCAAAAGATGGGTAAAAGAATGCTAATATGTGGACAAACTCTCTGAATTTTAATATTTGGTCTTAAAACAAAATGGCGTCGAAAAGACCTCAAAAATTTCCAGTTTCTCAAAAATTCAAAATGGCGCCATTGTTGCCCCTTAAGTTGAAATATGTTCAAACTCAGGGAAATTTATTTTCGCATCAAACTTCATCAAAAAATCATACATATTTATTAATTTATTTATTTTACTGGTCTTCGATAAAATCGTACAGACAGTTCTTAATATTAACTTATTCTAGATTTAAAATCGGGCCTGGTTATACCAAAGTCATAAAATTCAGACACAACGTTAAATGCACGACAACATAGTTCAATTTGATCGTTTTGGCCAAATAAAGTGCGATGCATAGGTAGTCTCAAAAAATCCGATCGTCTAGTAATTCTAGATGGTACGTTGAGATGAACTCGTTCTAGTAGCTCTGTGCTGTCAATATTTTTTCCCAGAAGATCGAAAATAAATAAACGTTGCAACAAACTTCTCCTATTCGCCAGAGTGGGCAGCTGTATGAGGGCACATCGGTGTTCATAGGGCGGTAGACGTATTGGATCCTCCCAAGGCAACATTCTCAGTGCGTACCGTACAAACTGACGCTGGATTCGTTCGATCCTGTTGATCTGAACAGCGTAATAAGGTGACCAAACAAGTACACCGTACTCGAGTATACTGCGGACTAGCGCACAGTAGAGGGACTTCAGACAATAAATATCATCAAACTGCTGCGTGTTCCTTTTGATGAAACCTAACACAGCATATGCTTTAGCAGTAGTAACTGCAACATGCTGAGCGAAACACAGTTTGTAGTCCAGGAGAATACCCAAGTCTTTCACGGTGCTTACTCGAGTAATACTGGCTATTTCCATCTTATAATCAAACAGAGTAGTTTGCCTATTTCTGCAGAATGAGATGACGTTACACTTCTGCACATTCACTTCCATTCCGTTCATTGTACACCAATTCAGCAGCGAATCTATGTCGGATTGTATAGCACAACAGTCAACTCTCGATGATATTACACGATAAAACTTTAGATCATCCGCGAACATGTATATTGGAGATTTTATAGTTGAACACAGATCGTTTGCAAAAAGAATGAATAGCAGTGGGCCCAAGTGACTTCCTTGGGGCAAACCTGATCGAATTTCAAATGGAAGTGAATTAGTACCATGCACACGTACAAAAGCATTTCGATCGGTTAGATACGACAGTATCCACTGAGTCAGCCATGAAGGAAATCCCATTTTTTGCAGTTGGTAACCATCAGAAGGTGTGGCACTCTATCGAAAGCTTTAGCAAAATCAACGTAAACGGCGTCAACTTGCTGGCGCTTTTCGAGCGCTCTCGTCAAAGCAGAAACATAGGCAATCATGTTGGTAACTGTCGAACGTTTTTTAACAAATCCGTGCTGGTATTCCGAAATCATATGATGTATTTTCGGGTAAAGCGAGTCGTAGTAAGACTTTCGAAAACCTTTGGCAAACAACTCAAAATCGGAATTCCTCGGTAGTTTGAGACGTCGTTCATACTACCTGCTTTATGTACGGGTGTAATAGCAGCAGTCTTCCACACACTCGGGAAATTTCCTTCCGACATCGATAAGTTGAAAATAATCGATGCAGGAATAGCGAGCGTCGCAGCACAGTTTTTAAAAAGTAGAGGCGGCGTCTGTCCGGTCCGGCGCTTTTCGATCCATCAATAGATCGCAGCTTCGACGTCACATCATTAAGCGAAAAGTTGAAAAGCGGCATGTTCAAGTCGAACAGCGGCAAACTGCTCAAATACTCTTCAGACGAAGGTGGTAAGTTTGTACTTTGCACAGTTCGAAAGAAGGATGGGAACAAGTTTGCTGCCTCTAGCGGGGTTTCGGCTGCAGTGTCCAGGTAACGCACACGTTGAGGAATTCCGCCTTGTTGCTTCCGGTTCCTTATGTACGCCCAAAACGATGCAGGGTCATGTTTGATGTTGTCTTCCACGCGGCGAATATAGCAGCGAAAGCAGTGCGCATGCAGCTCAGCTTTGTGCCTTTCATCTCTCCACCTAAAAAACTTTTTCCTTGCCTTGCGGAGTCGGTTTCGCAGATGCTGTAGCTGGTTGTTCCACCACGGTTGTTTACGGACACGTTGACCAAATTGTTGCTTTGTAGGCACAGCCCCGCGCAGAATATCGTAGACATGCTCGTAAAATCGTGCAACAGCATCATCAGCATTGCAGTCAAAAAGAATTTCCTCCCAGCGAGTCTCAGCAAACAGTCTGTTTAACAACTCGAAGTCACATCGGTTAAAATCGAAATTGAGTGGGCTCGTAACATTAAAATCGTCTCTCTCATCATAGGCAAACTCAAATGTTATAGCAAAAGGACGATGGTGTTGGTCAATAGGCAGCAATGGTAACGGTGGCTCCAGTAATACCACTCGGCTACTATCATTAATGAATGCTAGATCGAGCAGTCTTCCATTGAAATTCGTTACATTGTTTATTTGGAACAGTCCGGTCGATAAAACTAGAACCATCTCCTGCTCAGACGAGGCATTTATCGGTAACATACAGTTTAAACATTCATCGCGTACCCAACTTAAGTGAGGCAAATTATAGTCTCCAACAATCAAAACCAAATTGCGTTCACTCTCTTCATCGACAAGCTTTTGCACGCATTGCGCATGAAGCTCATAGAGCGCGGGCTCACTGTTCGGTGGCAGATACACACAGCAGGCAATTAAATCAAATTTTTCTAACGAGATTCGAACAATAACCTGCTCCAGCTGATCGCTGTCTGCGACACAAACAGCAGTGCTACGAAATTCATTCTTAACGGCAATAAGAACTCCTCCGCCGCGCCTGTGCTGGCTGGTCTGTGTGTTTCTATCACATCGATAAATGGCATAATTGTGTTTAAGTTCCGAATTGCGGATATCATGGTGCAACCAAGTTTCAGTAAGGGCGATGACGTCATAGTCACACAGAGACAGGGCCAGCAGTAATTTATTGGTTTTTGTACGGAGGCCTCGCACTTTTTGTTGGTAGAAAGTCAAAGAGCGATTTGCGATAGCGGGAACAATGTGATCTTGGTTATTTTGATTCGAAATTCGATCAGCTGGACATAATGTATCGTTGTGCGAAAGGTTTGTTATTTGTTCGTTGTGAGCAGTAGAATCATCTAAGTGGCGGTAGCTAAATGGAGATAATGCGGTGACGTTACGATCGATTCCTCTCTGATGTTGATTGGAAGCGAAAGGGAACGCGCGTGTTCGAAGTGCGTTGGGAGTCAAATTGTCGGAAAACAATACCTTTTTGCCATGTCGATTTTGATAGAGCTAAATCTTTTAGCTGTGTATCGACACCAGCTTTAAAGGAGACAAATGTGAGTTCATCAAGTGATTTTCCTTTGGGAACTAGTTTAACGACTTGTACAGCCTTGTCAGTGTTCAAGTTGTTTCTCACGAGTTTTTCTACTTGTTGCACTGTTGCTTTAGGATCGAAACCAGACAGGTATAACCAAAAAAGCTGATCCTTTCTAGCAGCAGCCAACGGTATTGCATCATCTGCTTCGATATCTTTGGTACCTTCACAAGTATTCACGCGCTGCGGTGATTCGTCAGGAATTAATAATCGTGGCCTTTTACGCAGGTTTAATGTGAGCTGCGATCTAGGAAGATGAGGTGTAGTTGGCAGCGGCGTTCGCTCAAGTATTGTGTTGATTTTTGCAGTGTTTAATGCGACTTCTTTCCTCAGCTCATCCAGCACTTTGTTCTGCTATTCGGCAATTGACTGAAACGTAGAAAACGTAGAAAAAACGGTAAATTAGCAATGAGTGAAACAATAACCAACCGATTTGTTTACCTTCACACATTTACAATCATAGGAGTAAAATCATAGGAGCCAAGGCAAAAAATTTTTGCACTGTGTTATCAGTCTGATATGTCTGTGTTTGTGTTGTTCTCTTTAATTAAGGTTTATGTGCTAATCTGTTTTATTAAATAATTATTTTCGAATGAGAAAGACCAGATCTCAATGATAGGTCAATTAATTTATGTTTTTTACAAAGCTTTATAAATTCTCTGCAACTTATTCTCAGACAATTTTTCTAAACAAATGGCGGTTTCTGAGCTAAAATGCTTTCAGTTAAACCTATGCCAAAATCCGTCTCGATCAGTCAAAAATATCAGGATTATAAAAAATTATAAATATTTTGTTACGAACTTTTTGTATCAACTTGTGTTCTAAACTTGGTCTTGTTAATAGTTAAAATATCAAAGTTCCTATCAAAATTACTTACTGATCATTACGAATTATGTTAGGCGGTGTTTGGCCAATAAATAGATAATGGGTTCAATGATGGCAATTTCGGTCACCGGTTTCTTTAAAATACGTTTTACTATGTCAAAGCCGACGTTTAGAGGATATATTCCCTCGTCCTCAGGGCAACTACGATTACAAGTTTACAACTTACATAAATTATTCACACGAATTAAGTTATTACATACACAACTTACAAACAAAACAAACGAGTTCTCGTCAAACATTGGTGCATTGGTGTAAAATTGTTTCTGATTAACTACACTACACTGCGAATGTACAGGATGTGAAATATGTAAAATATTAGTTAGTTTGAGACTTTTCAAATTTAAAAGACCAACGGATGAGCTACACTTACAAAGTATCTTCCAACACACATCACACACGAATAAAGCCGTCGGGAAATACTGCGTCAAAACGCAGAAAAATAATGTTGCAAGACAGAGATAGAGAGTGCTAGAGACTGTAGTAGTCTGCTTCAACATGTGAAAGATCGTAGCGTGCCGGAGTAGGTGATGCTTAAGTTGTTCGTGTCCGTTCTATAATTTATTGCGGATCTGTCACATGCGATGTAACACATTTCTAACACCTGTAATGCTTGAATCCTGTCATCAGAAGTTAAAATTCTAGTGTTGGCTATATTGAAACTGTGGTTCTCTTCTATCGCATGCTTCATTAACGCCGTCTTTTTAAACTCATCTTCCCTTCCCTCCCTCTCAGTGCTAGAATCTCTATACAGTTCGTAGCGTTCCATGAGAGAGCGGTGAGCGGCAAGACGGTTCTTTAGTTGCTGGGTAGTCATACCCAGACTTGGTAAAAGCACCGCTCCGAGCCGCTCGGTGACATCGCCAAATTCTAGGCACCCATCACCACGAGCGTATTATCTTTTCATGCGACATTCGCAGCAAGCCCCAGCTCGGCGCAAGAGCTAAGAAGCTACGAATGCAGTGCCGTAACCTTTCGTTCGTCACCGGGAGGCACATACACATTGAATGTTCATCTTTTTCGTTCTGTTTTGAACCGCCAGTGCGTCAGGTCGGCTGGACTGAGGCCGCTCGCGCACGGCATTCAATGTTTACTCTGCTGCAGTACTGCTATGGATTGATGAGCAGGGAGGGATGATGGCTGAGTGTTTGCTTGTGTAGTTGAACATGATTTTGCATTGTCGTTATTCGTTTTGATGTAATTCTAATTTGATGTGGCTTCAACATGTCTTGCTCTTGTAATCCGCCAACTTGGATGATGCGTGGTTTGTACTTTTTAGTAAACAAGTATACGACTGCTTACAGTACCGACACTGATTCATCCAAAATAATATTATCATTTCAACAGCGTGATACTTACTCGCATGAAAAAATAAATCTATTGATTTATAACAATGAATGCAATACGAGTGATATCATTTACCTTCGTTACGGATCGTGAGGTTACTGCATTTCGTCTATGCTATTTGTAATCAAGATTATGCTTTCATAAATCAAAAGCTGTTGTTATAAACGTTAGTCAATTTGATGATATTTGAGATTTGATAAATTAATAGTTTTAGCGATATAAGTAGATGAGCGTTGTTTTTTTTATTTGCATTACATTGACTGAGCCGATGACATTGTGATGGCAAACATGTGTTTTTCAATTCGGCTATTAGCTTTTGTGCAAGTTGTTTGGAAGCACTTTTCTCTTCCGTTTAAGCCTTCATTTTCGTTACCGAGCCCAGGGTGAATATTATTATAATTTGATTAGCATGCAAAATTTTATCATATCAAAGAATATTCATTAATGAAGATTAAATCAAATAAAATTTATCTTATTATGTCTCGCTTTTTCAATCAGAATTAACACATGAGTAGCTGGATTGATGATAAATCGCAACTCTGAATGTATGTACTGGTCGGACTCAATTACCCGGAGCATTGAATAATATTTCACTCCGGATAACCGAATTCTCCGGATAATAGAACCGTTTATTTATTTTGATTTTTTTTTTCTATTTTCGCTCGTCAAGAACAGCTAGATTACTAATAAAAATAAGTGTAAATGTGCCGACATAAATATTTAGAAATGGTCTAATAGTCGATGTCGATGTTTATCATATAAACCACTTTCAGTTTATTTAAGTTCATTTATCTCAGAGATGTCTGAACGGATTTATACGCAACATATTTAGTTTTAAAGGTATAGCTGCCTTCATATTCTAATAAACTTTATCGTAATCGGTCACCAGATTCCGAAATAAGTTCCAGAATAATTATGAAGGAAACATGAAGCCGCTAAAACACCTTGATACCCTTTTTATATGTCTCTTATTGGTAATTATATAAGCGTTGCGGCTAGATAAGCTGCGGATCAGAGAAAGCGACTAAGATTTATTCAGAAGCAACCCATCCATGCGACGGGTACGGTGACCGTCAAAATAGTGGAAATTTAATAATAATAAGTTGAACCAAAATCAATCTTACTCCTCCCCTTTTTGCATCACTGAATTGACTACGCAGCATATAACGCAAAATACTGAATCAAAGTTGGTATTTCTAGGCAGAATAGTCAACAAAATCCGAAATCGGAGAAAAATAACAACTCGAGATAATCAAGCCATTCTCTCCGCATAATCGAACCCCGGATAATCGAGCCTCCGGATGATTGTGCCTCCAGATAATCGAGTCCGATCTGTATTGCAATATGCGTATATTGGGTTTAAATTTCTTATAAAGTTTTTCGAAAAATCCGTGGGCGGCAAAATAACTAACGAATTTGTTATGTCCCTCAAATGTATTTAAATAACTTTATTTCTTCAAGAATACAGGACATATTTGCATTTGTTTTACGAAAACCATACTTCTGTTCAACATAAGCAGCATATTCATCTAGTAAATGAAATAAAAAGTAATAAAAGTAATAAAATGCGCTCCTTATTAATTTGTTTTTATTTGCGATTGTTGTACATTCGAACATTTTAATTTTAGTACTAAAAATAGTTGGAAATCGATATGAACCTGATATGTAGAAGGTTCATTCAATAATTTAATAACTAACAGGTGAAAATTAAAGCACCTAGATCGAGTGCGTGTGGGTTATGAAGCAGAGCTACAATCAAGCTTTGCTCGAGATGCTGTGCGGGCTTTACCAAGTTCGAATAGGAATTTTGTGATAGTTTTTGAAATATGAACTCGTGTTGTGAATTGATAATTGATGATTATGCTTCCTGAAACGACGGAAAGTATCAAAATAGTGTCTTGATCATTCTCTACTGTATTCTTTGGCTGAAGGCTTAAAAATATAAAACAATTTAAACCTCATATTAGAGGAAATATTCGCGAAACGTATGGTTTCTTTAAAATTGTGTAATGCGCTTCGGTTCTTAACCGTATATCAAGATTTCTATATTTAACCGTTTCCCGCTCATGGTGACTCTAAGGCACCAAGAATTATAATCATCATATCAAGACATAAAATAGTTTGTTGTGCTTACGATTGTTCCATAAACTTTTATATGCTGCCTCATAGCATCACTGGGCATTTTTTTCAAAATACTGCAGTTGACAGTAATTTTAGTTAGTCTACAAAGTGTTCAGCTTGAGTTTTCTCGTGAAGCTTTAAATTTTAATGATAAACCTTGTGAGCGGGAGAGGGTTAAAGAGCAACACCTCGTAGAACACTTTACTTTTATTCTTGCTTCATTTTTCCAAAAGAAGTAAGTTAGTCTCCTGGTTTGCGCGTGTGGACAGTACACGTGTGAAAAAATATCAAATGTGAGAACGAAACAAACAAAGCCAAGTAATTTCAACTGTTGCAATGAAAAATTTTCACCGCATGTTCTTTTAAAACTATAAAAAGAAATAGAAAATCAGTTTAGACTACTAATCAGTTATCACTTGAACCCTTTCTGTATCCTTGGCTACACCGGTGATGTTAAACAGAGCATTATTTTGCTGCTTCATTTCATTGAATTACATTAAATTTCATTTCGTTAAATTCAAGACATTTAATTTTAAAAACAACACAAATATATAGTCACCCATTCACCCGCAAACGTCGTCAGCGCTCACTGTGCGCTAGCTCAACGTGTAATATACATAGCAAGGAGAATCAGAGTACAAGGAGGCGGAGATGCCACAAAGCAAAAAAGCAAGCAAAAATGGATCGGGGCTACACCGCGCGCTCCATGTAACTTAATAAAAACACCAACTAAGAGATATCACCTGTTTGGTGCTATTCTCTTTTTCTTCACGAGCCGAGTCGGCGACCGAAGCAGCTAGCTTGAGTGCGTGTTATCTAGCAAGCAAGAGCTCAATTTGCGTTCCGCTCCTAGTGCGGTGCGTGCTTTACCAAGTCTTGATACCAATGTATAAGCTATCGGAAAATGGACACGGGATACGGTACATTACGTTTTTTTTTTGAAAGATGCGAAGAAGAGTCTTTGAGTTTCGTGAAAAGTAGTCTGTTGGTTTTGACGCATTTGAAACTCAGACTGATATTTTCATGGTTCTTTTTAATACTGCGTGCAAGTGCGGGTGTGAGACCGTCAACATGATGCAAAGATCGATATACTCTTGGTTCTAAGTTTACTTCCTCAACAACGTTATTCGTGCTTTGGTTGATAAATCATTTGATTAACCGATTTATCAGTGAGCGCGGATAGTTGTTGGTAAGCAAGTACTCGCGCACTATCTGCTTGTTTTCCGTAAGCGAAAAAATGCGGATAGTGGCGGCGGTTTGTAAACGCGTTTTCGAGGGAAACAGCGATGAGCACTTTTTAAGGAGAATGAGAGTGAGGAGTATTTAGTAGGGATGGAAATAGGAAGCGAAGGTATCGATATTTGGTATCGCGATATATTGAAACGATTCGATATCAAGTAACAAATATATCGTAATAAAAGTATCGATATTTCAATATTATCGCAATATCGAAACGGGTGAAGTGCAGAACGAGAAAACGAACGAAACCGATAATCAGGCAGTTTTGCTTGTGAGAGAGTTGCATCGGTTTGTTCATAAGCATAATCATTTTTCCGAATTTTCAAATGGATCATATATTTTCAACAGATTTGATTTGATAGATAAAACAGAAAATTCACTTAAAATGGAATCAATCAAACGTAAATTCCTTACACCCACATTCGTTGTTTTGCTTTCGTCTCGATTAGACGCAAATTGTTTATCTTCGTTTGATTCGCGAAATAACAATACACGAGTTATCGTACGGGTGTTTTTTTCGTCGATTTGTTCTTGTGTTGTGCGATAACAATTGCCTGCAGTATATCGGCAGAAACATCTTCTGCACACTGGTAGGGGCAGGCTACCCCGTCAGTGATCTGATACGCAGCTGATATATCAGCAAGAATAATTCTCCCGCACCGCTGTTACCCCGTGCTAGCAGCACGGACCAACATACGATCGAGCGAGTGGAAGTCAACTACAAGTGGCATCTACAAGGTCGAGTGTAAGATACGGCCACTCAAGGTCACATCAAGGTCACAACACGAAGCTGGATCGTCATTGTTTGTTCTGCGGAGACACTCGATTGATCCTACTATCAGCCGTGAGGTCGTGACTTAGACGTTCGGTGAAGTATTAGGGTGGTTTACCGGTAAAACCGATATTTTTTTTAGTACCGAAATACCGGTATTGAAGAGTCGAAAAAACCGGTATTTTCGTTTTTTTTTTCTTTAAATAGAGATTAGTGACTTTTCATCTACGCACACTAGGAAATTGTAAACTCGTGTAAAGTAGCTTTTGTTTCCTCCAAACTGTAAATCATCGCATCTCGTTGCTTCGACTTTTATCACTTTTTAACATTTTTGGTCGATTATGTTAGGCAGCTTCTTCGGATTTCTAATCACGAATGAAAAAATTCATTCAGAACCAAGTTTAAAACACATAATAAGCGTTCAACTGAATATTTGTCCAACTGCTAAAAACATAGCATTGCAAACAAAACAGCTATTTGTACATATTTTCCTCAACTAGTTGCACTAATACATTCGTACGTAAAAAGGTATATTGAAAAAAAAAAACACTTGTCACAATATTCATAAATCAATGTTAGGCTAATGAATGCTACTCACTTAGGTAGGCGTTACAAGTCACATGACGATGTATACAGGGTGTTTGGTAGCTCACTTTTAATCAAATCCTTTAAGGGTTGATTGAGGACCCTATGAAAAAAATCCTTCTGCGCATATGGTCAAAATTTAACTACTGAAGAGTTATTCTCTTCTTCTAGTTTTCGGTTATGTTCACCTCTAACGAGGTCTATCACAAGAAGTATGATAGCTAGCTCAGTTCTGTGGGTTCTCTTGGAGAGCTGAAAAAATTTCGTAATCAATAGTGTCCCAAAAATTCACAATGTGACATGTGCATTCCACATGTCATTAACTTCATTATACATTAACTTACTTCCAGCAGACCACACCAGTGGAAAACATGCTGAGAAGGTCAATTCAATCCGGCATCGAACCTTCAGTTCAATGCCTGGAATTTGGAGCGACACAAAAACAGAAGTGTCGCATTTCTGATTCACTGAACCATGCTGTTACCAAGAGTACAGTCATGAAGTTTCAGTGAATATATCTTTCTCTCTTTCGCATGTACATGATCATCGATTATGTGATCGTGTACATAGCATACATAGATATCGGTGCTTTTTTTTCGCCTCGAACAGTCATCGGGCGCGGACGCGTTTGCTTTTCGCTCCGCAATTAACTTGTATAATATACATTTTTTTTGTTTTTTTTTTCACACCTTGACAACGTCGCGTGTTTTTGCTGACCATCCGTGTCGTAACTCTTCCGCTTAGTGTATTAACGTAAATAACCATGCCGTGCGGTGTAAACTCGTGCAGCATAAACGACGACCGCTTTCTTTGGAAGTGCGAGTTCTGCAGTAGAACTTACCATGCTGCGTGTATCGGCGTACAACGACACCGCGAACTTTTCATCACATCTTATATGGCGCCATTGTGTACGGAATGTCAAGAAATTCTCCGGAAGGAAGCTGACGTACGGAAGCTGCTTCATCAACAGGAGCAGCTTGTGGAGGCAATACATCGACAGACGGACGCCAATTATCGAATTGCCGCGTATATGAAAAAAATCTGCTTAGTGTCAGAATTGTTCGACAGTATTGAGCACCTGCTTAATGATGTCAAAGAAACTTTGTCAGCGATAAACAAAAGCAATCAAAACATGTGCAGTGCGGTCGGGCAGCACATAAAGTCGTGTGACAATAAATTGCACACGACATTGACCGGCATCAGCGAGTCGTTTTCAACGATGCCACAAAAAATACATAAATATTTTGACGAACGGCTCTCAAGCCTGACTAGCAATTTTATTAGTTAAATCACAGAGGCTGAGTCACTGAAACCTCATACAAATAACGACTCAAAACTTACTGAAATACTCGAGGAGGTGAAATTTGTCTCAGGGACTGTCTCCAATCTTCAGGTGACCAACACATGCAGTGCAAAACTTCAAAAAAATCTTCAGGAAGAACTAGCTGAAAAATCTTTCTACCCAAAAGCGGACCATACATGTCCAGGATGGAGATTTCTGGGTAACAAATGGCAATGGAAGCAGGACTGGTCCACTTATGATGCCAAGCAACGGTCTTGAAGACTACAAGAAAAAGCTGCCGAAAAAGCCAAAAGAAACCGTAAAAAAAGAAAACAACAAATCACTCATACCAATCAAAAAAAAACCACCAGCACAGCGGTATGCAAAACTATCATCGCATCAACGCATCAGACAAAAAATTACTAGCCACAGCAAAAATTCAATTCGCTGGGCCACCCTCATCAACCGACCATCCGATAGCTGCACTTTCTGTTCCAAAACTCATCAACTTCAGGAAAGGAGAAACTTTCAACCCGTATCGATCTGAAAAAGGTACAACACAGAGCACTACTTCACAGTCAGAACCGGAAAATACTACTCCGCTGCTAGATCCTATGCGTCCACCGATTGTCAGACTAACGGAGCAATCCGCTGCTGGTGACAAACGCTATCTAAAAGCACGGCTGCGTGATCACAAAATTATGGATACGGTATGAACTTTCCTTGCTTTTCTGCATGATCAGCCAATAACTGTATGCATTCGAGGAATCACCAAAATTAGTTCATCGGTGATGCTGGCAGCTGAAGGACTACCAACTGACTTAAACCTGCTACGTGCAATTTTCCTGGACGTACATGAAGAACTGGGAATATCACGCGATGACGCTTTAGCAGACCTGCAGTCTCATCGGACATCGTTATCCAGTGAACGAACACACCGCCTACAACAAATAAGGGAAAGCACTGACAAATTTTACAAACCGAGTTTTCGGAAATAACGACCCCTTTCGATGAGAAAGAAGAAGACTTACAGGTAACACTCACCAACCCTCAAACATCGTCAACCACCATATCCCCAAAAGTTTTTTCACCAACACAAAATGCGACTGAAATTTTGGTTGATTGTAAAATTTCAATCGCATGAAAGGCCCAGCCAAAATGAAACAAATTTGAAAAAATCTTTTAGGCTCATCCTTTTCAGTCATATTGGCGACTGAAACAAACTGGGATGAAAGTGTCAAAAGTGAAGAAATTTTTGGAAATATGTTTAATGTATTCAGGAATGACAGGAATCTTCAAGAATCCGAAAAGAAGTCAGGCGGAGGAGTCCTCATAGCGGTCTCTGTGAATTTTAATTCAGAAACTGTTGCTGCACCTAAATTCAAAGAATTCGAGCACATTTGGATAAAATCGCACATAGCAGGTGAAACACACGTATTCGCCTCTGTGTACTTTCCTCCACATAACGCTAATAAAATTACGTCTGAAAAGTTTTCTAATTGCGCAGAAAAAAATTTATCTGAACTACCTCCAGAAGTGAAAGTTCACATCTATGGTGACTTCAATCAAAACCCCGCTGACTTCATCCTCGACCCTGAAAACGAAAGCATCCTACTCCCAGTCGTTGGAGAAAATATCGCTTTGCACTTCATGTTTGACGAAATTGCTAAACTGGGTTTGAATCAGATTAACCATGTAAGAAACCCTGAAAATTGCTATTCGGACCTACGCTTAACGAATATCCATGAAGATTTCTGTGTGACCGAATCAGTTAACCCACCGTGAAAAAACGAAAAGTTTCACACAGCAATTGAATATTCTTTATTTTTACATGAATATCAAAAACCCAACGACTGTGAGTATGAGGAAGTCCTTGATTTCAAACTCGCGAACCATGCAAATATTAAAAACAAATTAAACTGTGTCAATAGGCAACAAATTTTTAGAGATAAAGGAAATGTCGGATCATCTGTTAGCGTCTTTTACAAAATTCTGTACAACATCATCTCTTAAGAAATTCCATTGAAGAAAAAACGCCCACAAAATTTTCAAAAAACACAATAGCAGTGAAAATCTAGCAATTCACTTGGAAATATGTGATCAACTGAACTTTGCAATCAGTGATGCATTTGAAGAATTCAATGCAAAAACTGAACTAGAAATTAAGTCTTGTCCAAAGAACTTCTTCAATTACGTCAAAACAAAACTAAAATCAGACAATTTTCCATCAATAATGCAACTCGATGAACATGTTGGTGATAACTCGGAGAAAAATTGCAATCTCTTTGCAAAATTTTTCCAGAAAATCTATACCACATTTTCCGAATAAAATCGCGACCGCGATTAATTTTGCATTTTATCCAGAATATCCAAGAAACGTTGGTGTTAACCAACTTCAGGTACAGGATGTTTTGCAGGGTCTGAGAAATTTAGACTCTTCCAAAGGACCTGGACCTGACGGAATACCTCCAGCACTCATAAAAAATCTTTCGAAGGAACTTACATCTCCTTTGTTCTGGCTGTTCAACATGTCGTTGGAAACTGGAGTCTTCCCAAATATATGGAAAAGCTCATTTTTAGTGCCGATTTTCAAATCTGGGCGTGAATCTGACATACGTAATTATCGTGGAATCGCTATTATCTCTTGCATTTCTAAACTCTTTGAGGCAATTGTCAATGAAAAGATATTTGCTCAAGTCAAAAATCGAATAACTGACAAACAACACGGCTTCTTCAAAGGCCGCTCTACATCCACAAATTTACTTGAATTCGTAGATTACTCATCGAATGGAATGGATAATGGGAACCATGTTGAAGCTCTTTATACAGACTTTAGCAAAGCATTTGATCGTATTGACATACCAATGCTACTTTTTAAACTGCAGAAAATTGGAATTGAGTCTGGTCTCCTGAAGTGGCTCGAATCATATTTAACAAACAGGCAACAAATAATAAAATTTAATGGAAAAAAGTCAAATCCCATTCATGTTACTTCAGGTGTACCCCAGGGCTCCCTAAGTCCTAAGTCCTAAGTCACTTCTTTTTATTTGGTACGTAAATAACTTTTCCTTCATCCTCAAAAATATTAAAGTTCTAATACATGCCGACGACATGAAGCTGTTTTTGAAAATAAAAAATCAAGAAGACATCAATGTATTTCAGAATGAAATCCACACATTTTACATCTGGTGTAAGAAAAGCCTACTTGAAGTAAATGTAAAAAAATGCAATGTAATATCCTTTAGCAGAAAATTAACAACGCCCAAAATTGTAATTGCATTAGGGGATCAGAATGTGAAGGAATGTGATAAAGTTAGGGATTTAGGAATAATCTTAGATTCTGAACTTAATTTCATCGACCACTATAACACTATCATACACAAGGCAAACAACATGTTAGGGTTTATCAAACGCTTCTGCTACAATTTTCAAGACCCGTACACTATCAAAACTTCGTATATTGCCTATGTGAGGTCAATACTGGAATACTGTAGCATTGTGTGGTCTCCTCGTCCTGGCGTACATGAAGAAAGCTAGGTTAAACCGCACATCGTCTTCCGTCATATGAAGCACGCTGCGTGTTGATTGACATTCAAACATTAAAAGAACGGCGAGAGTACGCGATGGCTTCATTTGTAAACGATATCGTTTCGCAGAACGTTGACTCAGCAGTACTACTTTCTAAATTGAACTTTTATGCACCCATTCGACAACTTCGACACCGTAGTTTATTTGCTCTTAACCATCATCGTACGGAATACGCAAAAAATGGACCCATAAATACTATGATGAATTCTTATAATCAACACTGCGAAGCCATTGACTTTACGATGTCCCGGTATAAACTGAAACAGTATTTCAAGTCCTTGAGGCTGAGGACACAAAATTTATTTGTTTTATGTTCGTGTATAGTTTAGAAATTATTGTTACAGTCTACATATATGATTGACGAAATAAATAAATAAATAGCTTCAAATGTCTCCAGTAGGAGACTTGTAAGAACATTAGGAAAAATAAAGTATTCATTCTTCTCCAAACCGTCTCTGGTGCAACTTATTCAACCGAACCTCCAAGTCCGCTAATTGAACTGTTATGAACCGTAACATGGCGACCTGTGCCAGCGAACTTTGATGGCTATAATTATGAACATTTTTCAAATTTTCGCGGAACTGTGTGAATAAATTCGACGTGAAATGAATTAAAAAAAAAACAAAGCATTTTCCAGAGTGGGTCAGAGTGACGAGAGCTGCAGACTATCCAAGCAAATACAGTGGAAAAATCTTCCTGGATAAAAGAACAAGTGTTTTGTACGCAGAGTGGTTCGTTTTTGTTTTTTGAAGTGCTAACCAGCAGCGAAAATCAAGGTTGACATAGTTGAAGCCGATTGTTTGTTATCAGTATCACAACCGAGGGCAGAATACGACGCAATGTACGTAGCGATACTCAGTGCAAATTAACGAATTTTAAGTGAAGTGAAAAATGGGCAAGTCCCATTCTAAATCCGTCACCAACAATGGAGATCCGCAAGTGAGTGTACAAAATACTCTGGATCTCCATACGGACTATCATACAGAGCACGAGTTCAAACTAATCCTGTGCATTGTAGCGTGTCAGTTATTGATTGCGCTATATCAAATATATAAGCGTCACGCAAGGGCACAAGCAATAAAAATCGCCCGATCGGTGGCGAACGTTAATCAAGTGTAGATAAAAAACAACTTAAAAATCGCCCGAACGTTAATCAAGTGTAGAGAAAAACAAAACAACAAACAATTTACAACAAACTCTGAAGCAACCTGGAGCGTATGTTGGCAACCTGGAGAGTGCGTCGGCAACCTGGAGAGTGCGTCGGCAACCTGGAGCGTGCGTCGGGATAGAGCGCGCCCTTTTTATTTCAGCAGCGGTAGTAACAACAACAGCGGAACCAAGTAGGTTTAATTTAAAAAAAAAAAAATATTACAAAATGGAACCTCTAAAAATTATTATTACAATTATTATAACATGAACCCTCCAAAAATTATTATAACATGAATCCTCCATGGAGCAAGTTCGATATGATGTTGAATGTCACTTAGCAGCATTAAACACCATATCAAACAATTTCGCAAAGGCTCCCCATAGAGTTTATAGGAAAAATTGCCTAATAGAAAAAAAAAATTAAAGCCCTACAAATATATCAGTAAATTAAAAAAAACCTTAGTGGATCACGAAACGCTGTTTACAGACTCCGAATTAACATTTTTAGTGAAAGCCTCCCGGCAAAAATATAACGATATAGTGTTATTAATAGAGCTAAAACTACCATTTGCGAAAAGTAGCTTAAGTATCAGATCTATTGCAATACTTTACATTTTTTACACTAAATTAAAAAAGAAAACAAACCGAAAAAAGAATATCAATTCAATTATGGCTAAAGTAGACATTAGACTAGGCACCACACTTGTGCAAACGTACGACGGTGCTCCAGAGAATTTAGAAGCGTTTATAGATGCTGTAAACTTATTCAACGATACTGTGACAAACGATTTTGCCAACGCCACTGCCCCACAAAAAGAGGCGGCTCAACTTACGGTATTACGTTTCGTAAAAACGCGACTGGCGGGTGTTGCTCGCCAAGTGATTACTGATGCTATCAACCTAGAAGGTCTGTTAGATACATTAAAGCAAGATTGTGAATCGAAAATTACATCCGATAATTTAACCGCAAAATTAAAAACACTCAAACAGAAAGATTCTACGGAAAATTTCTGTGACGAGATTGAAAAAGTCACGTCACAGCAAAAATCTGTCTACATAAGGGAACAAATTCCAGTAGATAGGGCGCATGCTATGGCCACAAAAAGAGGTGTCGAAGCCCTTATTAATGGTATAAAATATGCAGAAACGAAAACCATCTTGAAATCTGGAACATTCAGCAAGATTGGTTACAAAAGGTATTCGAAAATGACGTTCACGAAAAAGCAAACCAATCCAATTCAAATGCACAAATATTTGTAGCAAGAAATTGGCAACAACAAAATCGTGGGGAAAATTCAAGAAATTTTCCCAACGGTCGTGGACAGGGTCGTGGGCATTTTGGACCCAACAGAAGAAATTATAATAATTTCCAAAGAAATGGAAATTATAACCATTTTCGCGGAAACCACCAAGTAAGAGGTAATACTCACAGAGGATACCATCAAGGTAGAGGATTATATCATCAACGTGTACAATTTGCTTACAGAGGTCAATTCAATCCAAACATGTATCTTGCGCAGCATAACGGTGTGGTTTACCAACCAGTTGCTCAACAAGGAGTCCAGCAAATTCCAATTCTACCACCAAACCAACAACATATGCCACAGCCAAATAATGAAAATATCCACCCTTTAGGGGTACAGTTGGGGCAGCATATACAATAAATGTATCTGCCACCAACTATGTCCAGCTTATGGTTGATATGTCGGATGTGAAATTATCATTCATTGTAGATTGCGGATCCGATATATCAGTCGTCAAGTGCGGATTAGTAAACAAAACCCAAATTTACTATCCTAGCCAAAAATGCAATTGAGTCGGTATTGGTCATGGAGATGTAAAGACAATGGATACAACTCAAACAAATGTGAAATTAAATGACTTTAAAATACCTCATATGTTTCACATAGTAAAAAACGATTTCCCGATCCCTACCGATGGAATATTAGGAAGAGATTTCCAAGTAAACCACAAATGTAACATATATTATGACTCTTGGCTTCTCAATCTGACTCAAAATTTTAAAACAATTTCAATTCCCATAGTGAACAGGCAAGTCAACTCAAGTATCATACCGCAAACATCTCGCAAACAATAGACTATAGCAGTGATGGATACGAAGCAGTGTGGTGCATGTCAGCTGCTGGTGAACGATTTGGAACCAGTTCGCTGCGGCTTTTGTGAAACTTATTTTCACATCAGCGAAAAGTGCTGTGGATTTAACAATCGCGCACATAAGGAACTGTTTGCCGCTGGCCAAGCTATGTTTTTGTGTTTAGAATGCAGAGACGAATTGCAAGGCAGAAGCATTCGTTCATATTTGGCTGATAAAATCGAACCGAGTACTGCTGTACCAACTGATTTTGATTTGGTAACATCTCATCACAAATTCATGAGCTACACAAGTTTGTCGAATGTTTGAGCCGCAAAGTTGACAGTTTGGCATTAGACCGTACCCAACCAAAATATTACTCCGCGGCCAATAAGTAATACAATTTGGCCAAGCCTAGGTGTTAAAAGAAGACGAGGTAATAACGGAACGCCACTACGTACTACCACTACTGATCGTGGAACGAAAGCAGTCGATTTAAGTGGCCTATCAGTCCCATTTATTATTCCTGCAGCACCTGCTCCTAAGGTTTGGTTATACCTTTCGGGATTTCAACCACTTGTTACAAACGATGATGTTTGCCAGGTTGTTGCTCGCTGTTTAGATGATGATAACCCAGTAGATGTTGTCAGATTGGTTCCCAAAGGCAAGGATATTGGTACGCTGACATTTGTGTCCTACAAAGTAGGCCTCTCTCCTGACCTAAAACATCAAGCGCTGATGCCCTCTACTTGGCCAGAAGGTCTGTTGTTCCGTGAATTCATCGAAAAAAACGCCAGTCGCGGGCCGAGCTCAGCCCACGAAAAGTACGTTTGCAGCCCTGCTGTTCACACCTGATCACTCCACATTGTAACACGGACGATGGAAACTGCGTTTCTGATGACTTGATTTCATCAAAATATGCCACTGCTGATTTTTCGGATCCGGGACATCCTTTAACAGGCACTATGGAAGCCCCTGACCCCTCCGACACAGTCGTGCTACCTGCTGACATCCGCCTTCCTCATCGTCCCGGTCCTGTGTTCGGAGATGGGGACGGGGTCTTCCAGCCTGCATCGTCAGGCATGTATAATTGTATTTCATGCTTTCCCCCGTTCCAGTGTTTTGGCGCATGGATCCGTTTCGTATTCACACCAGTTGCGGATTTACTACCAAAATGTGCGTGGGTTGTGCACCAAAATAGATTCATTCTTTTTGGCAGTCTCCGAAGGTGATTACGATATCATTGTTCTTACTGAAACATGGCTCGACGATCGCATTCTCTCAACACAATTGTTTGGAAATCGCTATACTGTGTTCCGGACCGACCGTTCTGACTTGAATAGCAAAAAGACGCGCGGCGGAGGTGTGTTGATAGCTGTTTCGGTGAGACTGAACTGCCGTATTGATGCTGCACCTATTCATGATACTCTTGAGCAAGTGTGGGTAATTGTGGAAACATCTTGCAGTGACGTCAGCGTGGGTGTTGTGTATTTGCCCCCTGACCGAAAATCGGATTCACAGCTAATTCAGCAACATATCGATTCGATAGAAATGGTTCTGTCACGTTTGAAGCCTCATGCTCAAGCATTAGTTTTCGGCGACTATAATCAGTCTGGTTTGCGATGGTTTATTTCGCCTAATGGACTACCGTTAGTGAACACACCGCGTTCCCACATGCCGACTGGCTGCTGCTCTCTTCTTGATGGTTTTTGTCTACACGGACTGACCCAAATCAACACTGCTTTGATTGATGACGAACGCATGTGTTCTGTGTCTGTTCCCCACGAGCCACTGGTAAATCTTGAAGCTGTGCATCCTGCGGTCGTTATATCAGTGAGCCTTTCTCAACCAATGGTTTTCGATCAAGCTTCAGAAAGCAGGTCTTTGAATTTTTGTTGTGCTGACTATTCTGTACTTTGCGCAGCACTATCGGAAGTAAACTGTGATGCTTTATTGGATCGGTCTTCCTGTATCGACGAAGCGGTTGACTCTTTCAACAGTGCAATTGAGGGCGTAATCAACCAGACAGTGCCAGCTTGTGATCCACCTCGAAAACCAATGTGGTCGAATCTTCACCTCCGTTCGCTCAAGCGCTTGCGGTCTGCTGCGCTTCGGAAATACTGTTCACATCGCTCGTCATACAACAAAAATCGATTGAACATCGCTAGCCGCCAGTATCGCAACTACAACCGATATTTGTACAACCGGTACGTGAAACGCATTCAAAATAATCTTTGCACACACCCAAAACAGTTCTGGTCGTTCGTGAATAATAAACGGAAGGAAGCCGGATTACCCTCTTCCATGTTTCTGGGCGATTCCGTTGCTAACAACGAACGTGAAAAATGCGATCTATTTGCCCAGCAGTTCCAGCAAGTTTTCAACGGTTTTGTTGCCTCTCCCGAACAAGTCAGTATAGCCAGCAATGCAGCTCCCCGAGACGTGTTTTCATTTCGACTGCCGCTTATTAATACAGAGGATGTTGTCATTGCCCTGAGTAAGCTGAAAGCTTCGTATACCGCTGGACCTGATGGTATTCCTTCAGCGGTTCTCAAGCGATGTGGAGAAGTTCTCTGTTCGCCAATCGCTAAGCTATTTAATTTATCTGTGCAGCAATGTAAATTTCCTGACCGTTGGAAATTCTCGTATTTGTTTCCAATTCACAAGAAAGGTGATAAACGCAACATCTCTAATTATCGTGGCATCACATCCTTGTGCGTTTGCTCTAAGTTGTTCGAGATAATTATTAACGACGCTTTATTCGCTAGCTGTAAACATTATATTGACACCGAGCAGCACGGATTTTTTCCTAAACGGTCAGTAACCACAAACTTAATGCAGTTCGTGTCTCGCTGTGTACAAACCATGGATTGTGGTTTTCAAACTGATGCAATTTAACTGGACTTGAAGGCTGCGTTCGATAAAGTGGACCACGGGATACTGCTTGGTAAAATGCTTAGGCTCGGTATAACATCGGATTCCGTACGCTGGTTTGAGTCGTATTTGACTGAGCGTAGAGTTTGTGTGAAAGTAGGATCTGTTGTTTCAGACCGCTTTTCCAATATGTCAGGAGTTCCTCAAGGTAGTAACCTGGGTCCGCTACTCTTCTCTATCTTCATCAACGACGCTGCTCTTCTGCTGCCACCAGGCTGCCGGCTGTTTTATGCTGACGACACGAAACTGTTTAAAAAAATTAAGTGTTTGCGTGATTGTATGGAGCTACAGAACTACCTGGACACGTTTGCGAGTTGGTGTGGAACGAACTGCTTAACGCTGAGCATAGATAAATGCAACACGATCTCTTTTAATAGGAAGCGTACGCAAATCGAATTTACATATTCTATTGAAAATCAACATCTTCTCCGTGTGGAGTGTGTAAAAGACCTCGGAGTAATTTTGGACCGCGAACTGACATTTAAAACGCATTATGACAGCATTATCGCTAAGGCAAACCGACAACTTGGGTTTATATTCAAGATTGCTGATGAATTTCGTGATCCGTTATGCTTCAAATCATTGTACTGTTCCCTTGTGAGATCAATCCTTGAGACCAGTTCTGTGGTATGGAGTCCTTTCCATGCAAATTGGTCACACAGAATGGAAATGGTGCAGAAAAAATTCATCCGCTATGCTCTCCGCTTTCTCCCTTGGCGGGATCCACAGAACCTACCACCATACGAAAACCGCTGCCGACTTCTTGGTATTCAACCATTAGAACATCGACGACAAATCGCACAGGCCGTCTTTGCTGCTAAACTATTGACTGGCCACATCGACTGCCCAAGTATTTTGACCCAGCTCAATCTATACGCTCCTGAAAGACGACTGCGTAACAGAAACTTTTTTTATTTGGAACCGCGCAGTCGACTTTATGGTTCCCACGATCCGATTCGCGCCATATCCCGCCGCTTTAATGAGTTTTATGAGTTATTTGACTTCAATATGCCGATCAACGCTTTCCGTCAGCGAGTTATTGATGTTTTACAAACAACCTGACTATATTTTTAATTTATTAATTCATTAAGACTCATCATTGTCAGATGAATATAGATTGTGAAATAAACAACTAAATGAATAAATAAATACCAGCTAGGTGTGAGATAATTGAACAACTCGACAACATGAATATTCAGGAAGACAGTGTAATTTTCTCTGAAGAAATATACCCCGGAGTATTTTGCACAAATACTCTGGTAAACAAAAACAACTGTCACGTTAAAATTATAAATACTACAACTAAGGAATTCAATTACCAGACAACTTTTGCCCTAAATATGAATCCTTAGCAAATTTCTATTTTTGTTCTATTCAAAACAAAACGAACGAAGAAAATCTTAATGAACGAGCAATTAAAAAATAAAAAAGGAGCTTAAACTCGAAAGCAGTGAACCTCTTATAAAAAATAAACTGGAGAAACTTTGCAATGAATTTAATGACTTATTTTCACTTCAAGGTGACTTGCTTTCAGAAAACAATTTTTACAAACAAAGTATAACACTTAATGACCCGAAACCAACTTGTATCAAAAATTATAGATTACCGGAGTCTCAAAACATGAAATAAATGAACAAGTACAAAAAATGCTGAATGAAGGGATAATTAAAAATTCGGCCTCACCTTACAACTCGCCCATCTTACTTGTGCCAAAGAAAACAGATTCAAACGGAAGTAAGAATTGGCGACTTGTAATCGATTACCGACAGGTGAACAAATAACAACTCCAGACAAGTTTCCACTCCCACGGATAGATGAAATCCTAGATCAATTAGGTCGAGCAAGATACTTTTTAGGTCATTCCGAATTTAATAGGCTACCTTTCGGTTTGAACATAAGTCCTAACTCTTTTCAACGCATGATGCTCAATTAATCACCATATCGAAAATTTACGTGAAGTGTTTCAACACCCAAGGAAATACAATCTCAAACTAAATCCAGCTAAATGTCATTTTTATTTAAAAATGAAGTAACCTATCTAGGACATCATATCTCAAAAGATGGCATACAACCGGATAATAACAAATATTCGACAATTATAAATTACCCAGTACCGAAAAATGCTGATGAAGTTAGACGATTTGTTGCTTTTTGCAATTATTATCGTCGCTTCATTAAAAATTTTGCCGATATAACCAACCCACTCAACAAACTATTACGAAAGGAAACAGTGTTCGAATGGAATGACAAATGCCAATCTTCATTTGAAATACTGAAGAAAAATTTGCTGTCCCCTCAGATTCTACAATTTCCAGATTACTCCACCGATCGACGGAACGGAGGTTGTTGTTACAAAATTCTGTACAACATCATCTCTCAAGAAATTCCATTGAAGAAAAAACGCCCACAAAATTTTCAAAAAACACAATAGCAGTGAAAATCTAGCAATTTACTTGGAAATATGTGATCAACTGAACTTTGCAATCAGTGATGCATTTGAAGAATTCAATGCAAAAACTGAACTAGAAATTAAGTCTTGTCCAAAGAACTTCTTCAATTACGTCAAAACAAAACTTAAATCAGACAATTTTCCATCAATAATGCAACTCGATGAACATGTTGGTGATAACTCGGAGAAAAATTGCAATCTCTTTCCAAAATTTTTCCAGGAAATCTATACCACATTTTCCGAATAAAATCGCGACCGCGATTATTTTGCATTTTATCCAGAATATCCAAGAAACGTTGGTGTTAACCAACTTCAGGTACAGGATGTTTTGCAGGGTCTGAGAAATTTAGACTCTTCCAAAGGACCTGGACCTGACGGAATACCTCCAGCACTCATAAAAAATCTTTCGAAGGAACTTACATCTCCTTTGTTCTGGCTGTTCAACATGTCGTTGGAAACTGGAGTCTTCCCAAATATATGGAAAAGCTCATTTTTAGTGCCTATTTTCAAATCTGGGCGTAAATCTGACATACGTAATTATCGTGGAATCGCTATTATCTCTTGCATTTCTAAACTCTTTGAGGCAATTGTCAATGAAAAGATATTTGCACAAGTCAAAAATCGAATAACTGACAAACAACACGGCTTCTACAAAGGCCGCTCTACATCCACAAATTTACTTGAATTCGTAGATTACTCATTGAATGCAATGGATAATGGGAACCATGCTGAAGCTCTTTATACAGACTTTAGCAAAGCATTTGATCGTATTGACATACCAATGCTACTTTTTAAACTGCAAAAAATTGGAATTGAGTCTGGTCTCCTGAAGTGGCTCGAATCATATTTAACAAACAGGCAACAAATAATAAAATTTAATGGAAAAAAGTCAAATCCCATTCATGTTACTTCAGGTGTACCCCAGGGCTCCCTAAGTCCTAAGTCCTAAGTCACTTCTTTTTATTTGGTACGTAAATAACTTTTCCTTCATCCTCAAAAATATTAAAGTTCTAATACATACCGACGACATGAAGCTGTTTTTGAAAATAAAAAATCAAGAAGACATCAATGTATTTCAGAATGAAATCCACACATTTTACATCTGGTGTAAGAAAAGCCTACTTGAAGTAAATGTAAAAAAATGCAATGTAATATCCTTTAGCAGAAAATTAACAACGCCCAAAATTGTAATTGCATTAGGGGATCAGAATGTGAAGGAATGTGATAAAGTTAGGGATTTAGGAATAATCTTAGATTCTGAACTTAATTTCATCGACCACTATAACACTATCATACACAAGGCAAACAACATGTTAGGGTTTATCAAACGCTTCTGCTACAATTTTCAAGACACGTACACTATCAAAACTTTGTATATTGCCTATGTGAGGTCAATACTGGAATACTGTAGCATTGTGTGGTCTCCTCGTCCTGGCGTACATGAAGAAAGAATAGAATCAGTACAAAAGCTATTTCTACTATATGCTCTTCGTAAGCTAGGTTAAACCGCACATCGTCTTCCGTCATATGAAGCACGCTGAGTGTTGATTGACATTCAAACATTAAAAGAACGGCGAGAGTACGCGATGGCTTCATTTGTAAACGATATCGTTTCGCAGAACGTTGACTCAGCAGTACTACTTTCTAAATTAAACTTTTATGCACCCATTCGACAACTTCGACACCGTAGTTTATTTGCTCTTAACCATCATCGTACGGAATACGCAAAAAATGGACCCATAAATACTATGATGAATTCTTATAATCAACACTGCGAAGCCATTGACTTTACGATGTCCCGGTATAAGCTGAAACAGTATTTCAAGTCCTTGAGGCTGAGGACACAAAATTTATTTGTTTAATGTTCGTGTATAGTTTAGAAATTATTGTTACAGTCTACTTACATGATTGACGAAATAAATAAATAAATAGCTTCAAATGTCTCCAGTAGGAGACTTATAAGAACATTAGGAAAAATAAAGTATTCATTCTTCTCCAAACCGTCTCTGGTGCAACTTATTCAACCGAACCTCCGCTAATTGTCCGCTAATCCGCTAATTGAACTGTTATGAACCGTAACATGGTGACCTGTGCCAGCGAACTTTGATGGCTATAATTATGAACATTTTTCAAATTTTCGCGGAACTGTGTGAATAAATTCGACGTGAAATGAATTGAAAAAAAAAACAAAGCATTTTCCAGAGTGGGTCAGAGTGACGAGAGCTGCAGACTATCCAAGCAAATACAGTGGAAAAACCTCCCTGGATAAAAGAACAAGTGTTTTGTACGCAGAGTGGTTCGTTTTTGTTTTTTGAAGTGCTAATCAGCAGCGAAAGTCAAGGTTGACATAGTTGAAGCCGATTGTTTGTTATCAGTATAACAACCGAGGGCAGAATACGACGCATACGTAGCGATACTCAGTGCAAATTGACGAATTTTCAGTGAAGTGAAAAATGGGCAAGTCCCATTCTAAATCCGTCACCAACAATGGAGATCCGCAAGTGAGTGTACAAAATACTCTGGATCTCCATACGGACTATCATACAGAGCACGAGTTCAAACTAATCCTGTGCATTGTAGCGTGTCAGTTATTGATTGCGCTATATCAAATATATAAGCGTCACGCAAGGGCACAAGCAATAAAAATCGCCCGATCGGTGGCGAACGTTTTTTTTTTCTTCATCTATAGTTTATTTGACACGGCACAAATTCAATTCAATGTTTAACGGCGCCAATTATATCTGGTAGCTTACTTTCTGAAGTATCTTAATAACTAAAAGCAAATTTTTTATCCTCGCTGCCGACTACGAGCTGAAACTAAATCTATTTTAAAGCTAGAATATTTTGCATTAAAAGCACAGGTTTGCTGTTTGATGATTTTCATTGCCATAGGTAAGCAGCATATTAAATTTGTTCCGCTGCTGGGCCAAGATATTACGGACTGGCATATTGGGTTGTTTCCATCGGGCCTTGAGAGTATCGTGCGGGTCTGATTGCTGTTTCCGGATCCGGGGTCTTAACGTGTTCTTGTCGTTTGGTTGGATGTAGGCGGAAGGGGATAGGACTAAACTGGGGCGGGGATGGATTTCAGGAAAACGTATATAAGGGACATGTAGGATAGGTCACGGCTCGCCAAGACATCACGAACAGGAACAGCCGGCTGCCTACCTTCGGCCTGCAGGGAAGCTATTAATTTAGACCTGGCGTCACGGTGTACAGGGCATGACCAAACAACGTGCTCTATGTCGTGATAACCTTCACCACAGGCACAGATACCACTTTCCCCGAGCCCAACACGACGGAGATGCGCGTCAAATCTATAGTGATTGGACATAAGCCGGGACATCACGCAAATGAAATCCCGACCTACATCCAACCCCTTGAACCACGGGTTCGTCGACACCTTGGGGATTATGGAATGTAACCACCTTCCCAGTTCCCCCTTGGTCCAAGAATTTTGCCAACTGATGATCGTATTCTGACGTACAAATGCGAAAAATTCATTAAAGGCAATTGGTCTTTCATAAATATCACCGTTTGTTGCGCCCACCTTAGCCAAAGAGTCCGCTTTCTCATTCTCGATACCCTCATACCCGGTATCGAGCAGTGAGAATAGACCCACGCTAAGGTAATCTGAGTAGATTTTTCGGATAAAGCACTCAGATGTTCCCGTATTTTCCCCAGGAAATACGGAGAGTGCTTAACTTTCATCGATCGGAGAGCCTCAATGGAACTGAGACTGTCCGTAAAGATGAAATAATGGTCCGTGGGCATTTTTTCGATAATCCCTAGGGTGTACTGAATTGCAGCCAATTCTGCGACGTAAACAGAAGCAGGATTATCGAGCTTGTGGGAGACGGTTAAATTGTTATTGAAGATACCGAAGCCAGTGGACCCATCAAGAAGTGATCCGTCAGTGTAGTACATATTGTCGCAGTTGATGTTTCGATATTTATTGGAAAAGATTTTAGGGATCTGCTGCACGCGTAAATGATCCGGGATTCCACGAGTTTCTTCTATCATGGATGTATCGAAAAACACAGTAGAATCAGAAGTATTTGATAAGTCGACACGATTTGGAATATTCGAAGAAGGGTCAATATTTTGGGACATGTGATTGAAATACAATGTCATAAAACGGGTTTGAGAATTAAGTTCGATTAACCTTTCAAAATTTTCAATCACGGGACGGTAGGTGGCGAACGTTGATCAAGTGTAGATAAAAAACAACTTTAAAATCGCCCGAACGGTAATCAAGTGTAGAGAAAAACAAAACAACAAACAATTTACAACAAACTCTGAAGCAACCTGGAGCGTATGTCGGCAACCTGGAGAGTGCGTCGGCAACCTGGAGAGTGCGTCGGCAACCTGGAGCGTGCGTCGGGATAGAGCGCGCTTTTTTAATTTCAGCAGCGGTAGTAACAACAACAGCGGAACCAAGTAGGTTTAATTTAAAAAAAAATATTTTAAAATGGAACCTCCAAAAATTATTATTACAATTATTATAACATGAACCCTCCAAAAATCATTATAACATGAATCCTCCATGGAGCAAGTTCGATATGATGTTGAATGTCACTTAGCAGCATTAAACACCATATCAAACAATTTCGCAAAGGCTCCCCTTAGTGTTTATAGGAAAAATTTCCTAATAGAAAAAAAAATTAAAGCCCTCCAAATATATCAGTAAATTAAAAAAAACCTTAGTGGATCACGAAACGCTGTTTACAGACTCCGAATAAACATTTTTAGTGAAAGCCTCCCGGCAAAAATATAACGATATAGTGGTATTAATAGAGCTAAAACTACCATTTGCGAAAAGTAGCTTAAGTATCAGATCTATTGCAATACTTTACATTTTTTACACTAAATTTAAAAAGAAAACAAACCGAAAAAAGAATATCAATTCAATTATGGCTAAAGTAGACATTAGACTGGGCACCACACTCGTGCAAACGTACGACGGTGCTCCAGAGAATTTAGAAGCGTTTATAGATGCTGTAAATTTATTCAACGATACTGTGACAAACGATTTTGCCAACGCCATTGCCCCACAAAAAGAGGCGGCTCAACTTACGGTATTACGTTTCGTAAAAACGCGACTGGCGGGTGTTGCTCGCCAAATGATTACTGATGCTATCAACCTAGAAGGTCTGTTAGATACATTAAAGCAACATTGTGAATCGAAAATTACATCCGATAATTTAACCGCAAAATTAAAAACACTCAAACAGAAAGATTCTACGGAAAATTTCTGTGACGAGATTGAAAAAGTCACGTCACAGCAAAAATCTGTCTACATAAGGGAACAAATTCCAGTAGATAGGGCGCATGCTATGGCCACAAAAAGAGGTGTCGAAGCCCTTATTAATGGTATAAAATATGCAGAAACGAAAACCATCTTGAAATCTGGAACATTCAGCAAGATTGGTTACAAAAGGTATTCGAAAATGACGTTCACGAAAAAGCAAACCAATCCAATTCAAATGCACAAATATTTGTAGCAAGAAATTGGCAACAACAAAATCGTGGGGAAAATTCAAGAAATTTTCCCAACGGTCGTGGACAGGGTCGTGGGCATTTTGGACCCAACAGAAGAAATTATAATAATTTCCAAAGAAATGGAAATTATAACCATTTTCGCGGAAACCACCAAGTAAGAGGTAATAATACTCACAGAGGATACCATCAAGGTAGATGATTATATCATCAACGTGGACAATTTGCTCACAGAGGTCAATTCAATCCAAACATGTATCTTGCGCAGCATAACGGTGTGGTTTACCAACCAGTTGCTCAACAAGAATTCTAGCAAATTCCAATTCTACCACCAAACCAACAACATATGCCACAGCCAAATAATGAAAATATCCACCCTTTAGGGGTACAGTTGGGGCAGCATATACAATAAATGTATCTGCCACCAACTATGTCCAGCTTATGGTTGATATGTCGGATGTGAAATTATCATTCATTGTAGATTGCGGATCCGATATATCAGTCGTCAAGTGCGGATTAGTAAACAAAACCCAAATTTACTATCCTAGCCAAAAATGCAATTGAGTCGGTATTGGTCATGGAGATGTAAAGACAATGGATACAACTCAAACAAATGTGAAATTAAATGACTTTAAAATACCTCATATGTTTCACATAGTAAAAAACGATTTCCCGATCCCTACCGATGGAATATTAGGAAGAGATTTCCAAGTAAACCACAAATGTAACATATATTATGACTCTTGGCTTCTCAATCTGACTCAAAATTTTAAAACAATTTCAATTCCATAGTGAACAGGCAAGTCAACTCAAGTATCACACCAGCTAGGTGTGAGATAATTAAACAACTCGACAACATGAATATTCAGGAAGACAGTGTAATTTTCTCTGAAGTGATATACCCCGGAAAATTTTGCACAAATACTCTGGTAAACAAAAACAACTGTCACGTTAAAATTACAAATACTACAACTAAGGAAATTCAATTACCAGAAAACTTTTGCCCCAAATATGAATCCTTAGCAAATTTCTATTTTTGTTCTATTCAAAACAAAACCAACGAAGAAAATCTTAATGAACGAACAATAAAAAAATAAAAAAGGAGCTTAAACTCGAAAGCAGTGAACCTCTTATAAAAAATAAACTGGAAAAACTTTGCAATGAATTTAATGACTTATTTTCACTTCAAGGTGACTTGCTTTCAGAAAACAATTTTTACAAACAAAGTATAACCCTCAATGACCCGAAACCAACTTGTATCAAAAATTATAGATTACCGGAGTCTCAAAAACATGAAATAAATGAACAAGTACAAAAAATGCTAAATGAAGGGATAATTCAAAATTCGGCCTCACCTTACAACTCGCCCATCTTACTTGTGCCAAAGAAAACAGATTCAAACGGAAGTAAGAATTGGCGACTTGTAATCGATTACCGACAGGTGAACAAAAAAATAACTTCAGACAAGTTTCCACTCCCACGGATAGATGAAATCCTAGATCAATTAGGTCGAGCAAGATACTTTTTAGGTCATTTCGAATTTAATAGGCTACCTTTCGGTTTGAACATAAGTCCTAACTCTTTTCAACGCGTGATGTCCATCGCGTTGAGCGGTTTACCACCACATTGTGCATTCCTTTACATTGACGATATCATCGTAGTGGGATGCTCGATTAATCACCATATCGAAAATTTACGTGAAGTGTTTCAACACCTAAGGAAATACAATCTCAAACTAAATCCAGCTAAATGTCGTTTTTATTTAAAAATGAAGTAACCTATCTAGGACATTATATCTCAAAAGATGGCATACAACCGGATAATAACAAATATTCGACAATTATAAATTACCCAGTACCGAAAAATGCTGATGAAGTTAGACGATTTGTTGCTTTTTGCAATTATTATCGTCACTTCATTAAAAATTTTGCCGATATAACCAACCCACTCAACAAACAATTACGAAAGGAAACAGTGTTCGAATGGAATGACAAATGCCAATCTTCATTTGAAATACTAAAGAAAAATTTGCTGTCCCCTCAGATTCTACAATTTTCAGATTACTCCACTGATCGACGGAACGGAGGTTGTTGTTAAGCCACACCCAAACCTGAATGTTAGTTGTTGCGTTATCACGTGCTTTGATATTCGCGGTTTAAGTGATCAAAAAGTGATTCGGGTACAACGGATCACTCGGAAAGAAAACGGCAACCTTGTTAACACACCCGCCATTATTTTGACCTTCGGTAACAGCTTTTATCCGGCGCATATTAAAATCGGTCTCCTCAGAATTGCTACCCGCCCTTATTATCCAAACCCGTTACTATGCTATAGTTGTTTTTGCTATGGTCATCCTCGTGCACGCTGTCCTGGCCCTCAACGCTGCTTCAACTGTTCTGAAGAACACCAAATTCAGAAGGTACATTATGCACACAAGCTGCCCACTGCATTAATTGTGGAGGAAATCACCGATCCAATAATCGCCAATGCCCTATCTATCAGAACGAAATGAAAGTGATCCGGTTAAAGTTGACCAGAAACTAACATACCCCGAAGCACGCAAACGGTTTCAGGAAAGGTTGCAAAACTATGCAACAGCAGTCGCTGCTCCAAACCCCGATAAACTGAAATTAAACGAACTAGAAAAAAAAACTGATTGAAAAAGACACTAAAATCGAACAACTTATAGAAAAAATGAAACACAGAGAAGATTATGTAGAAAAACTCGTAGCACACGTAAAAAATCTCCGCGAGCAAGTCCAACTAACTGGTAAAACGACAATAACAGGAACATCGATGCAACTCAGAAACCGTTCACCAACTGTACTGGGATTAAGAAATACCGAAACAAATAAAAAAAATAAAAGGCAAAACAAAAACAACACCTCCCCTGGTAGACAAAGCCCGCCCATGAAAAAACAACATCCAGGACATGATCGACATTGATGATGACTCGGACACTGATGAAACACTTAGCAGTCAGTCCATTCGACAGTAACAACTCTTCTATACATTTGGTAATTCGAACACAGACCTGGCCAACGAAACGGACAACGATAATCATCGATTTGGGAGTGAGGAAAGTGTAGTACCACTTCCACTCTCACAAATGAGAGCGCAACAGGCAGGAGAATCCATCCGGGACGCCCTACCCCAGCCCGTTGATGGTGAACCCCCCTTTGCGGTCGATTATACATACCCCATTACCACTCATCCACTATCTCGCATTAAACCACCTACAAATGAGCCGTTGCGAACCAGAGTGGTCTATGTGCCATCGAGCAAATTGTTCAGGAGAAGCAATTTTCGAAAAATCTCTGAATAAAATTCTGTTCAACGGATTCTTTCAAACAAAATGTTCGAATATAAAGGTTAGGAAGTGGTTTAACATTGGGATACATAAAATTAACAGTTTCTTTGCGAAATCGGTGATTTTATCTCACCAATGTACATAGACCACTTTGACTTCATATATATATTCACTGGAATCCTCGAATCGTTTCGGAACAGAGTGGTCTATGTACACAAACCCGGTAAATGACAAAGACAATGACGGTAAATCGTATAAAATGGCTAGTGTGACATGTTATATGATACATATAGCATTTCACATGTAAGATGCCACGTGTTACATTACATGTAACACAAGATATTACATATTACATAATATTTTACATGTTACATTTTCCGTGTTACATTACGTGTAACATGTTACATATTACGTCTGACATGTACAAAACAAGTGACATGTTCCTTATCACATGTAATATGCTACATGTTACATGTTACATGATAGTATTACATCGATATATGTACATAGACCACTCTGTTCCAAAACAAAACGGCCATTCTGTTTCGGACGAACTTTCAACGCAGAATAAATCAGCTTTAAAATTCGATTTGCCGAAATTTTTTTAATCTCCAACTTCAGCTTCTTGAGTAGATGCGGCTTATGCAAAAAACTCCTTTTCGAAAAAAATGGTCTTTAGACCACTCTGTTCCGCAACGGCTCAAATGTCACCCTCTCCAACACCACTATCCAAAATAACAGTCAAATACAACCTTCGTCATCGCCACCCATCGTCTTGTACGATGGCCACGTGCAAACCGAACAACACCATTCGGAACATTCATCACCATCGCCCCAATCATCATCGACTTCCCTAGCACCGCCGACTAATAGAAACCCTCAAAATGCTTTGCGTTGCAATGGAACATTCGTGGACTGCGAACGAATATCAGCGAGCTCAAACAACTTATTTCCGACCATGAACCAAGTGTGATAGCTTTACAGAAAACGAAGGCAGACAACCGAGTAATTCCGGCAGATCTTATTGGCAGAGACTACACTCTTTATCTCAAAACTGGCACTCGTCGATATTGGCTGCAGGGAGTGGGCTAAGCAATTCGTAATGGAATACCATTCAAACCTATCGACATTTAAGGAACACGGCAAGCTATCGCTGTTCGAATAAAATTCCCCACGTTAATGACGGTGGTGTCTGTTTATTTTCCACTCAATACCCATAATTGTCAAGTTGAACTAGACAACTTACTCGAACAGCTGCCAAGTCCAATGTTGATTCTTGGTGACTTTAATGCCCACCATCTGGCTTGGGACTCTAGTAAGGCAAATACATTCGTCTATATCATAGCTGAAAAAACTCTAGAAAAACACATGGTAATACTAAATGAAGGATCTCCAACACGAATGGACCCAGCGTCAGGTTCTACCTCAGCTATGGACCTTTCGATTTGTTCCGAAGTACTAGTGGGTAAATTCGCGTACTTCCAGATACCTGTAATAGCGATCACTTCCCCATCATTATATACCTCCCAGGTTGGACCAAAACATCGTCAAAGCAAAAAAGGTGGCTGTATGACCAAGCAGATTGGGAAGCATATGAACAAATGACTGCGAATAGCGTCCTGATACTGACATAGAACTGAACGAATTCGTTGATCACCTGATTATAGCAGCAATAGCTTGTATACCTCGCACTTCTGATAAAATTGGACCAAAAGCAGTACCATGGTGGAATCCAGAAGTGAAATTAGCGATCAAAAGACGACGCAAAATGTTGAGATTACTAAAACGTACCAAGATAACACACTCGAACATGCCAGAAATCTTGAAAAAATTTTCAGGAAGCACGAGCTGCAGCCAGACATGCCATACAAAACGCAAAAAAACGTTCATGGGAAGAGTTTGTGGCCAACATATCGCCAAAAACATCAGCAGCGGAAATGTGGAGAACTGTAAACATTCTAAGAGGTAAACGGCAACACACACCAGCTATTATTAAACGACGCGATGAATATACGGATAAGGTAGAAGAAATAGCGGAAGAGTTAGCAAAACATTATTACGAACGATCGGGGACCACCAGCTATCCTCCAGCCTTCCAGGCAGTGAAGAATCAGACCGAGAGAAATCAGTTTAAAATCTCACCATACAGTGACGATACTTACAACGTTGACTTTAGTATGAACGAGTTATTGTGGGCACTTGACAAAGGTCGAAGCTCCTCCACAGGTACGGACTCCATTGGCTATCCAATGATCCAGCACCTTCCACTATCCGTCAAAACAGTCCTATTAATGTTGCTGTTCAAAATATGGCGCAGTGGTGAGTTTCCCACTTGTTGGCGAACAGGTATAATAGTCCAGATTCCAAAAATAAATTCGAAAGAAGCTGGTCCCGCTGCTTTTCGTCCAATAACATTGACCAGTTGCATTGCGAAGGTTTTTGAACGTATGGTGAACCGAATACTGTCGACTGAACTAGAATGCAACGGCCGACTAGATAACTGACACCTACTTTGCGGAGCTCGATCGATCGTTAGCCGGAGAGGATGAACACTGTCTCATTGCTTCGCTCGACCTATCAAAGGCATACGACACCACGTGGAAATATAATATTCTACGTACTTTACGGAAGTGGCAAATCCGGGGGCGGATGATTAATATTCTAAGTACCTTTCTCGCCGAAAGGTTGTTTCGAGTAAACATAAATGGTCACCTATCACGTGAGCTGCCACTGGAAAATGGTGTTCCACAGGGCTCTGTACTCTCGGTGACTCTGTTTCTTGTAGCGATGCAGCCGATTTTTCGAATTGTCCCACATTATGTTACTGTCCTTCTCTACGCGGACGATAGACTACTAATCGCACGAGGACACAAAAATCAACCACTCTATCGAAAACTCCAATCGGCAGTAAACGCTGTGGATAAATGGGCAAAAAGCGTAGGATACAAGATTTCCGTAGTAAAATCCAATATTTTCTATGGTAGCCCCAATGCCCGACGTGAACCCAGTGGCGAAATATGCATTGACAACATTCCCGTGCCAAAAACAAAACGCTTGAGAATCATTGGGATTACCCTTGATCGGACTCTCAATTTCAAACCTCACTGTCAACATACAAATAAAGCGTGTGAGTCCAGATTACGAATCCTAAAAATGATTGGCGCTAAGCTCCCCAGGGGACTACGTACATCATTATTACATGTTGGATCAGCAATCGTTACTTCTCGTCTACTTTACGGTATCGGCTTGATTAGCAGAGGAGGCCAAACGACATTCCAAATTCTTGCGCCTGTATACAACAAACCTATACGGTTTGCCTCAGGAGCATACGTAACGAGTCCAATTCTTGCGGTGATGGCCGAAGCAGGAGCACTTCCGTTTGATTTACTAGCGATTCAAAGTATGGCCCGAGTAGCCATCCGTATGTTAGCGAAAATCCACGGTAATACAGATCTCCCAATCGTCCATAGAACATCTGAAATGCTAGTCGAGCTCACTGGTTTGCCACTACCAGTTATCGGTTTACGAATACGCCTCACAGACCGGTCGTGGTATGACCACAAACCTGACGTATGATGGGAAATCAAGAGCAATGTAAAAGCTGGTGACCCACCGGAAAAAGTACGCCCGATCGTCCAAGAGTTTTTGCATAATTATGGTAATCACCATAGAATTGTTTATACCGACGGATCAAAAAGTAACGAAGGAGTAGGAGCAGGAATATACAACGAAAATCAAATGTTGTCGACCGGACTACCGCAGCAATGCAGTGTGTTTTCAGCGGAGGCGTTTGCCATCAAGTCTGCAATCACCTCCAATGCCAACTGTAACCAACTTCTTATACTGTCAGATTTCGCCAGCTGTTTACTGGCCATTTAAACTGGAAAATCCCAGCATCCGTGGATACAAGATATCGAAAATCTAATGCGAAATCCTAGAATACAATTATGTTGGGTTCCTGGCCACGCCGGTATTCATGGCAATGAAGAAGCAGACCGTCTTGCTGGCGAAGCAGGTAGGAGTAACGCACGCCTAAACATCGCAATTCCAGGGGAAGATGCTGCTAAAAGTATAAAAGCAGAAATTCGTCATCAGTGGGAAATTCGATGGGCTCAATCAACGGAAGTTAAACTTCGCGAAATCAAATCAGACACAACAAAATGGCCTGACTGCGAAAACACCCTCGACCAACGAGTACTTGATAGGCTACGTATCGGCCATACAAGGCTAACTCACGAATTCCCTCTGAAAAAATCATCTCCACCAATATGTGAATGCTGCGGAACGGTCATAGACGTACGGCACATTATCCTGCATTGCAGGAAATTCGACGACGCACGAAAGAAATACAAAATCGAATCGAACAGCTTACGGACTGCTTTGTGCAACGATAGTGAAAGTGAAAAACAAATAATCAACTACCTCAAAGAAACAAATGTATACAAAAAACTGTAAAATGAAGTCTATAATCTATATATAGAGTGATCTAAACAAAATTTGTGCATACTCTGATACTAGGTAGGAGAGACGAAAATAACGAGTCAAACGAAAAAAAAAAACAAACAAATAAAGTGGAGGAAATGATATAAAAAAAAATTCTATATGAAAATATAAATAAACCCATGTGTGATGAGTTAATAAACTAAAAAGCGAAGATGAGAAACCAAAAACGATTTATAACAAAGACTAAGGCAAGAATTAAGTGGAACGAAACATAAAAATAGAGAGAAAAAATTTGATAGGCACGAGTTAAAATCAAACACAAGCAGACCAACCAACGGCTGCATTTTTTTTTAATTGCCAATGTATTTCTAGCAAATTCGACAGACACGAATGCACTATTCCGTGTAAAGTGTCGTTAGTAAAAATAACAACAACAACATTATTATTATTATTATTATTATTATTATTATTATTATTATTATTTTTATTATTTTTATTATTATTATTATTATTATTATTATTATTATTATTATTATTATAATTATTATTATTATTATTATTTTTATAACTTTTATTGTTATTTTTATTATTATTATTATTATTTTTACTATCAATATTATTATTATTATTATTATTATTATTATTATTATTATTATTATTATTATTATTATTATTATTATTATTATTATTATTATTATTATTATTATTATTATTATTATTATTATTATTATTATTATTATTATTATTATTATTATTATTATTATTATTATTGTTATTATTATTATTATTATAATTATAATTATTATTATTATTATTATTATTATTATTATTATTATTATTATTATTATTATTATTATTATTATTATTATTATTATTATTATTATTATTATTATTATTATTATTATTATTATTATTATAATCATTATCGTTATTATTATTATTATTATTATTATTATTATTATTATAATCATTATCATTATTATTATTATAATTATTATTATTATTATTTTTATTATTATTATTATTATTATTATTATTATTATTATTATTATTATTATTATTGTTTTTATTATTATTATTATTATTATTATTATTATTATTATTATTATTATTATTATTATTATTATTTTTATTATTATTATTTTTTTTTTTGTTCATCTATAATTTATTTGACACGGCACAAATACAATTTAATGTTTAACGGCGCCAATTATATCTGGTAGCTTACTTTCTGAAGTATCTTAATAACTAAAAGCAAATTTTTTATCCCCGCTGCCGACTACGAGCTGAAACTAAATGTGACTTAAAGCTATAATATTTTGCATTAAAAGCACTGGTTTACTGTTTGATGGTTTTCATTGCCATAGGTAAGCACATGTTCCGCTGCTGGGCAAGATATTACGGACTGGCATATTGGGTTGTCTCCCTCGGGCCTTGAGAGTATCGTGCGGGTCTGATTGCTGTTTCCGGATCCGGGGTCTTAACGTGTTCTTGTCGTTAGGCTGGATGCAGGCGGAAGGGGGTAGGACTAAACTGGGGCGTGGATGATTTCAGGAAAACGTATATAAGGGACATGTAGGATAGGTCACGGCTCGCCAAGACATCACGAACAGGAACAGCCGACTGCCTACCTTCGGCCTGCAGGGAAGCTATTAATTTAGACCTGGAGTCACGGTGTACAGGGCATGACCAAAAACGTGCTCTATGTCGTGATAACCTTCACCACAGGCACAGATACCACTTTCCCCGAGCCCAACACGACGGAGATGCGCGTCAAATCTATAGTGATTGGACATAAGCCGGGACATCACGCAAATGAAATCCCGACCTACATCCAACCCCTTGAACCACGATTTCGTCGACACCTTGGGGATTATGGAATGTAACCACCTTCCCAGTTCCCCTCTGGTCCAAGCATTTTGCAAACTGATGATCGTATTCTGACGTACAAATGAGAAAAATTCATTAAAGGCAATTGGTCTTTCATAAATTCCACCGTTTGTTGCGCCCACCTTAGCCAAAGAGTCCGCTTTCTCATTACCCGGTATCGAGCAGTGAGAAGGGACCCACGCTAAGGTAATCTGAGTAAATTTTTCGGATAAAGCACTCAGATGTTCCCGTATTTTCCCCAGGAAATACGGAGAGTGCTTAACATCTTTCATCGATCGGAGAGCCTCAATTGAACTGAGACTGTCCGTAAAGATGAAATAATGGTCCGTGGGCATTTTTTCGATAATCCCTAGGGTGTACTGAATTGCAGCTAATTCTGCGACGTAAACAGAAGCAGGATTATCGAGCTTATGGGAGACGGTTAAATTGTTATTGAAAATACCGAAGCCAGTGGACCCATCAAGAAGTGATCCGTCAGTGTAGAACATATTGTCGCAGTTGATGTTTCGATATTTATTGGAAAAATTTTTGGGGATCTGCTGCACGCGTACATGATCCGGGATTCCACGAGTTTCTTCTATCATGGATGTATCGAAAAACACAGTAGAATCAGAAGTATTTGATAAGTCGACACGATTTGAAATATTCGAAGAAGGGTTAATATTATGGGACATGTGATTGAAATACAATGTCATAAAACGGGTTTGAGAATTAAGCTCGATTAACCTTTCAAAATTTTCAATCACAGGACGGTTCAAGACCTCACATTTGATAATAATGTGAGAAGACAGGCTCCAGAAGCGGGTTTTCAATGGTAGTACTCAAGCTAAGACCTCCAAACTCATCGTATGGGTCGACTGCATGCAACCCAAGGCGATACGCAAACAACGATATTGTATTCGCTCCAGTTTGATCAAATGTGTGTTTGCTGCGGAGCGGAAGCAGAAACACCCGTACTCAATGACAGACAATATCGTTGTTTGGTAAATCCTTATAAGGTCTCCTGGATGGGCTTCCCACCATTGTCCGGTTATTGTACGAAGAAAATTCACTCTTTGTTGACATTTTTTCATCAGATACCTCACGTGACAACCCCAGGTGCTTTTAGAGTCGAACCAGACACCAAGATATTTGTGTACCAAAACCTGAGAAATCGTTTTACCCATTAATTGTGTTTGAAGCTGAGCTGGTTCATGCTTCCTAGAAAAAACTACTATCTCAGTCTTCTCCGGAGAGAATTCGATACCTAGCTGTAAAGCCCAAGCAGACAAATTGTCCAAGGTATCTTGCAATGGTCCTTGCAAATCGGCAGCTTTGGCTCCTGTAACAGAGATTACACTGTCGTCTGCAAGTTGTTTTATCATGCATGAATTTGCCAGACATTCGTCGATGTCATTTACATAAAAGTTGTAGAGAAGGGGGCTTAAACATGAGCCCTGGGGAAGACCCATGTAGCTAATGCGAAAAGTTGCCAAATCGCCGTGCGTAAAATGCATGTGCTTTTCGGACAGCAAATTGTGCAAAAAATTGTTCAAAATTGGAGGAAATCCTTGTCAATAGAAACGAAATCAAAAGCCCCCTTAATGTCCAAGAACGCAGACGCCATTTGTTCTTTGCTTTGTTCCAGCTGAATATCTGTTGAGAGCAACGCAAGACAATCATTCGTCCCTTTGGCACGGCGGAAGCCAAATTGAGTATCTGATAGTAGACCATTTGATTCGACCCAGTGGTCTAAACGACGGAGTAGCATTTTTTCCATCAATTTCCGGATACAGGATAGCATTGCAATCGGCCTATAAGAGTTGTGATCAGAAGCTGGTTTCCCTGGTTTTTGGATGGCGATCACCTTCACTTGCCTCCAATCCTGCGGTACAATGTTTTGCTCCAGGAACTTATTGAACAAGTTCAACAAGCGCCTCTTGGCATTGCCGGGTAGATTCTTCAACAAGTTGAATTTGATTCTATCTAACCCAGGTGCGTTATTGTTACAGGACAAGAGGGCAACTGAAAATTCTGCCATCGTAAAAGGTGATTCTATCGCGTCGTGACCCGGAGACGTATCGCGAACAAAGTTTTGCGCAGGAACAGAGTCCGGACATACTTTCCTGGCAAAATCAAATATTCACCTACTTGAAGACTCCTCGCTTTCGTTGACCATTTCGCGATTCCGCATTCTTCGGACTGTATTCCAAAGAGTGCTCATCGATGTCTCCCTCGACGTCTCGTTCACGAACCGACGCCAATATCCGCGTTTCTTTGCTTTAGCCAGGCTTTTAAGCTTGGTATTGAGCTCCGAATACCGTATATAGTCGCCAGGTATACCTCCCTTCTGAAAGGCCTTAAACGCGTCGGATCTTTGCGTGTAGGTCGCTACCGTGAGGATCAAGGATTACCTTCCATGTGCAATCCAACCGTAGCGACGTCGAACATAAGGATAGATCCAAAGCGCTTGGGCGCGCTGGAGGTTTCGGGATACGTTTCATTTCACCGTTGTTTAAAATAGTCATGTCGAAGTCATCGCAAAGGTTATAGATTAAAGAGGAGCGGTTATCATTGTATGGGGAACCCCAAGCCACGCCATGAGAGTTGAAGTCTCCCAAAATCAAACGTGGCGAGGGAAGAAGTTCTATTAAATCAAATAGCAGCCGTTGCCCAACCTGTGCTCTGGGAGGAATATATATTGAGGCAATACAAAGCTCTTTATCTTGTATTGTCATTTGACATGCGACAACTTCGATGCCTGGAATCGAGGGGAGGTTAATACGATAGAAAGAATAGCACTTTTTAATCCCTAAAAGTACTCCTCCATATGGGGTATCTCGATCAAGGCGAATAATATTAAAATCATGGAAGTTGAGATCAATATTTGAAGTAAGCCAAGTTTCACAAAGGGAAAATGCATCGCATTTGTTTTTATTTATCAAAACTTTAAACGAATCAATTTTTGGTAAAATACTTCTACAATTCCACTGTAAGACAGAGATAGAATCCTTCATATAAGCAGTTGAATTAGGCATCGAAGGATACAATCGCTGCAAGGAGGGGCCATTGGGCAGTCAACTGCTTCAAAAATGATCTAACTGTTGGGAGGAATGCTGTAAGAAAAATTTCAATTGGATCGGGTATATTGAAATTTTCAAAAATCCAGTCCACAATGTCAGAAAATTTCACTAATCCAGAGTTTGTTTCATCAACTGGATGTGCAAAAGGAGCAACTGGGGTTTTAGATGTTCCTGGCAGTGCTGGGAACTCCTTCTGGGACTTTAAATTTGCAAGCCCAGGAGGAGTTTGCTTCGGTTTTTCCGCAGCACTGTTTGGTTTGTTCGTACTTTTCATTACACTTTGGGAAATCTTAGGACCTTTACGGGGAAGTTTAGGAGAAGAAACATTTTTCCTCTTCCTAGACTCCCCAGGATTGGCATAAGATGTTCCCGCTGGTGAATCGTCAGAATCGGTTTCATCGGAGGGCAACAGATCAAAGGGGTTCGATGTTATGGTAGAAGTGGTCACGGTCTTCTTCAGCATCTCAGCGTAAGAACGCTTTGAACGCTCCTTAAGTGACCGCTTGATTTTATCTCTGCGCTGCATGTACACCGGGCATGTCGAGAGCTCATGCTGGTTTTCCCCACAGTGAATACATTTTTCAGCATTAACACTGCAAGAATCTTCCGCATGAGTCTCCCCACACTTGCTACATCGTGCCTTA
>NC_073695.1:144830527-144835527 GCF_029784165.1 Wyeomyia smithii
ACGTAAAAGTAAAGATCATAGATTGCAAGCAATTGCGGTCTGTGTCTCTTGTCAACGGCACAAAAGTGTACACTCCGTCAAACTCGTTTCGTGTTACGTTTGCCGGATCTGCTCTCCCTAGCCACGTCTCGATCGATCGGGTTCGTCTGCCTGTGCGATTGTATGTACTCCGTGTTATGAATTACACCAATTGCAAGCAGCTAGGCCACACAGCCGCCTACTGCTGCAATAAGGCACGATGTAGCAAGTGTGGAGAAACTCATGCAGACGATTCTTGCAGTGTAAATGCTGAAAAATGTATTCACTGCGGGGAAAATCAGCATGAGCTCTCCACATGCACGGTGTACATGCAGCGCTGAGATAAAATCAAGCGGTCACTTAAGGAGCGTTCAAAGCGATCTTACGCTGAGATGCTGAAGAAGACCGTGACCACATCTACCATAACATCGAACCCCTTTGATCTGTCGTCCTCTGATGAAACCGATTCTGACGATTCACCAGCGGGAACAACTTACGCCAATCCTGGGGCGTCTAGAAAGAGGAAAAATATTTCCTCTCCTAAACTTCCCCGAAAAGGTCCTAAGATTTCCCAAAGTGAAATGAAAGTTACAAACAAACCAAACAGTGCTGCGGAAAAACCGAAGCAAACTCCTCCTGGGCTTGCAAATTTAAAGTCCCAGAAGGAGTTCCCATCACTGCCAGAAACATCTTAAACCCCAGTTGTTCCTTTTGCACTCCCAGTTGATGAAACAAACTCTGGATTAGTGAAATTTTCTGACATTGTGGACTAGATTTTTGAAACTTTCAATGTACCCGATCCAATTAAAATTTTTCTTACAGCATTCCTCCCAACAGTTAGATCATTTTTGAAGCAGTTGACTGCTCAATGGCCCCTCCTTGCAGCGATTGTATCCTTCGATGCCTAATTCATCTGCGTATACGAAGGATTCCATCTCTGTCTTACAGTGGAATTGTAGAAGTATTTTACCAAAAATGGATTCATTTAAAGTTTTAATAAATAGAAACAAATGCGATGCATTTTCGCTTTGTGAAACTTGGCTCTTTGGCTAAGGTGGGCGCAACAAACGGTGATATTTATGTAAGACCAATTCCCCTTCCGCCCCTTCCCCTTCATTAAAGGCAATTGGTCTTTCATAAATTCCACCGTTTGTTGCGCCCACCTTAGCCATAAAGTTCGCTTTCTCATTGCCCGGTATCGAGCAGTGAGAAGGGACCCACGCTAAGGTAATCTGATACGATTTTTCGGATAAAGCACTCAGATGTTCCCGTATTTTCCCCAGGAAATACGGAGAGTGCTTAACATCTTTCATCGATCGGAGAGCCTCAATTGAACTGAGACTGTCCGTAAAGATGAAATAATGGTCCGTGGGCATTTTTTCGATAATCCCTAGGGTGTACTGAATTGCAGCCAATTCTGCGACGTAAACAGAAGCAGGATTATCGAGCTTATGGGAGACGGTTAAATTGTTATTGAAAATACCGAAGCCAGTGGACCCATCAAGAAGTGATCCGTCAGTGTAGAACATATTGTCGCAGTTGATGTTTCGATATTTATTGGAAAAAATTTTGGGGATCTGCTGCACGCGTAAATGATCCGGGATTCCACGAGTTTCTTCTATTATGGATGTATCGAAAAACACAGTAGAATCAGAAGTATTTGATAAGTCGACACGATTTGATATATTCGAAGAAGGGTTAATATTATGGGACATGTGATTGAAATACAATGTCATAAAACGGGTTTGAGAATTAAGTTCGATTAACCTTTCAAAATTTTCAATCATAGGACGGTTCAAGACCTCACATTTGATAATAATGTGAGAAGACAGGCTCCAGAAGCGGGTTTTCAATGGTAGTACTCCAGCTAAGACCTCCAAACTCATCGTATGGGTCGACTGCATGCAACCCAAGGCAATACGCAAACAACGATATTGTATTCGCTCCAGTTTGATCAAATGTGTGTTTGCTGCGGAGCGGAAGCAGAAACACCCGTACTCAATGACAGACAATATCGTTGTTTGGCAAAGGAAGGATTCTTATAAGGTCTCCTGGGTGGGCTCTCCACCATTGTCCGGTTATTGTACGAAGAAAATTCACTCTTTGTTGACATTTTTTCATCAGATACCTCACGTGACAACCCCAGGTGCTTTTAGAGTCGAACCAGACACCAAGATATTTGTGTACCAAAACCTGAGAAATCGTTTTACCCATTAATTGTGTTTGAAACTGAGCAGGTTCATGCTTCCTAGAAAAAACTACTATCTCAGTCTTCTTCGGAGAGAATTCGATACCTAGCTGTAAAGCCCAAGCAGACAAATTGTCCAAGGTATCTTGCAATGGTCCTTGCAAATCGGCAGCTTTGGCTCCTGTAACAGAGATTACACTGTCGTCTGCAAGTTGTTTTATCATGCATGAGATTGCCAGACATTCGTCGATGTCATTTACATAAAAGTTGTAGAGAAGGGGGCTTAAACATGAGCCCTGGGGAAGACCCATGTAGCTAATGCGAAAAGTTGCCAAATCGCCGTGCGTAAAATGCATGTGCTTTTAGGACAGCAAATTGTGCAAAAAATTGTTCAAAATTGGAGGAAATCCTTGTCGGTGAAGTTTACCCGAAAGAATGTCAATAGAAACGAAATCAAAAGCCCCCTTAATGTCCAAGAACGCAGACGCCATTTGTTCTTTGCGAGCATACACCAGCTGAATATCTGTTGAAAGCAACGCAAGACAATCATTCGTCCCTTTAGCACGGCGGAAGCCAAATTGAGTATCTGATAGTAGACCATTTGATTCGACCCAGTGGTCTAAACGACGGAGTAGCATTTTTTCCATCAATTTCCGGATACAGGATAGCATTGCAATCGGCCTATAAGAGTTGTGATCAGAAGCTGGTTTCCCTGGTTTTTGGATGGCGATCACCTTCACTTGCCTCCAATCCTGCGGTACAATGTTTTGCTCCAGGAACTTATTGAACAAGTTCAACAAGCGCCTCTTGGCATTGCCGGGTAGATTCTTCAACAAGTTGAATTTGATTCTATCTAACCCAGGTGCGTTATTGTTACAGGACAGGAGGGCAACTGAAAATTCTGCCATCGTAAAAGGTGATTCTATCGCGTCGTGACCCGGAGACGCATCGCGAACAAAGTTTTGCGCAGGAACAGAGTCCGGACATACTTTCCTGGCAAAATCAAATATTCACCTACTTGAAGACTCCTCGCTTTCGTTGACCGTTTCGCGATTCCGCATTCTTCGGGCTGTGTTCCAAAGAGTGCTCATCGTTGTCTCCCTCGACGTCTCGTTCACGAACCGACGCCAATATCCGCGTTTCTTTGCTTTAGCCAGGCTTTTAAGCTTGGTATTGAGCTCCGAATACCGTATATAGTCGTCGGGTATACCTCCCTTCTGGAAGGCCAAAAACGCGTCGGATCTTTGCGTGTAGACATCGGAGCACTCTTTGTCCCACCACGGAGTTGGAGGCCGCTCTTTGATCGTTACGCCGGGATATTTCTTCGTTTGGGCTTGCAACGCGGCGTCGAGGATTAAGCCCGCGAGGAGGTTGTATTCTTCAAGTGGTGGGTGATGTTGAATCGACTCGACCGCTTTTGAAATCATTTCCTCGTATAACTTCCAATCGACATTCCGTGTGAGGTCATACTGAATGTCAATTGGTCGCATGCGAGTTGACCCGTTAGTAATTGAAATAAGAATAGGCAGATGGTCGCTACCGTGAGGATCGAGGATTACATTCCATGTGCAATCCAACCGTAGCGACGTCGAACATAAGGATAAATCCAAAGCGCTTGGGCACGCTGGAGGTTTCGGGATACGTGTCATTTCACCGTTGTTCAAAATAGTCATGTCAAAGTCATCGCAAAGGTTATAGATTAAAGAGGAGCGGTTATCATTGTAGGGGGAACCCCAAGCCACAACATGAGAGTTGAAGTCTCCCAAAATCAAACGTGGCGAGGCTTCCCTCTTCAAGTTCTATTAAATCAAAGAGCAACCGTTGCCCAACCTGTGCTCTGGGAGGAATATATATTGAGGCAATACAAAGCTCTTTATCTTATATTGTCATTTGACATGCGACAACTTCGATGCCTGGAATCGAGGGGAGGTTAATACGATAGAAAGAATAGCACTTTTTAATCCCTAGAAGTACTCCTCCATATGGGGTGTCTCGATTAAGGCGAATGATATTAAAATCATGGAAGTTGAGATCAATATGTGAAGTAAGCCAAGTTTCACAAAGCGAAAATGCATCGCATTTGTTTCTATTTATTAAAACTTTAAATGAATCCATTTTTGGTAAAATACTTCTACAATTCCACTGTAAGACAGAGATAGAACCCTTCGTATACGCAGATGAATTAGGCATCGAAGGATACAATCGCTGCAAGTAGGGGCCATTGAGCAGTCAACTGCTTCAAAAATGATCTAACTGTTGGGAGGAATGCTGTAAGAAAAATTTTAATTGGATTGGGTACATTGAAAGTTTCAAAAATCTAGTCCACAATGTCAGAAAATTTCACTAATCCAGAGTTTGTTTCATCAACTGGGAGTGCAAAAGGAACAACTGGGGTTTTAGATGTTCCTGGCAGTGATTGGAACTCCTTCTGGGACTTTAAATTTGCAAGCCCAGGAGGAGTTTGCTTCGGTTTTTCCGCAGCACTGTTTGTTTGTTTGTAACTTTCATTTCACTTTGGGAAATCTTAGGACCTTTTCGGGGAAGTTTAGGAGAGGAAATATTTTTCCTCTTTCTAGACGCCCCAGGATTGGCGTAAGTTGTTCCCGCTGGTGAATCGTCAGAATCGGTTTCATCAGAGGACGACAGATCAAAGGGGTTCGATGTTATGGTAGATGTGGTCACGGTCTTCTTCAGCATCTCAGCGTAAGATCGCTTTGAACGCTCCTTAAGTGACCGCTTGATTTTATCTCAGCGCTGCATGAACACCGTGCATGTGGAGAGCTCATGCTGATTT
>NC_073695.1:144840527-144843027 GCF_029784165.1 Wyeomyia smithii
ACATCGATGAGCACTCTTTGGAACACAGCCCGAAGAATGCGGAATCGCGTAACGGTCAACGAAAGCGAGGAGTCTTCAAGTCGGTGGATATTTGATTTTGCCAGGAAAGTATGTCCGGACTCTGTTCCTGCGCAAAACATTGTTCGCGATGCGTCTCCGGGCCACGACGCGATAGAATCACCTTTTACGATGGCAGAATTTTCAGTTGCCCTCCTGTCCTGTAACAATAACGCGCCTGGGTTAGATAGAATCAAATTCAACTTGTTGAAGAATCTACCCGGCAATGCCAAGAGGCGCTTGTTGAACTTGTTCAATAAGTTCCTGGAGCAAAACATTGTACCGCAGGATTGGAGGCAAGTGAAGGTGATCGCCATCCAAAAACCAGGGAAACCAGCTCCTGATCACAACTCTTATAGGCCGATTGCAATGCTATCCTGTATCCGGAAATTGATGGAAAAAATGATACTCCGTCGTTTAGACCATTGGGTCGAATCAAATGGTCTACTATCAGATACTCAATTTGGCTTCCGCCGTGCCAAAGGGACGAATGATTGTCTTGCGTTGCTTTCAACAGATATTCAGCTGGTGTATGCTCGCAAAGAACAAATGGCGTCTGCGTTCTTGGACATTAAGGGGGCTTTTGATTCCGTTTCTATTGACATTCTTTCGGGCAAACTTCACCGACAAGGATTTTCTCCAATTTTGAACAATTTTTTGCACAATTTGTTGTCCGAAAAGCACATGCTTTACGCACGGCGATTTGGCAACTTTTCGCATTAGCTACATGGGTCTTCCCCAGGGCTCATGTTTAAGCCCCCTTCTTTACAACTTTTATGTAAATGACATCGACGAATGTCTGGCAAATTCATGCACGATAAGACAACTTGCAGACGACAGTGTAATCTCTGTTACAGGAGCCAAAGCTGCTGATTTGCAAGGACCATTGCAAGATACCTTGGACAATTTGTCTGCTTGGGCTTTACAGCTAGGTATCGAATTCTCTCCGGAGAAGACTGAGATAGTAGTTTTTTCTAGGAAGCATGAACCTGCTCAGTTTCAAACACAATTAATGGGTAAAACGATTTCTCAGGTTTTGGTACACAAATATCTTGGTGTCTGGTTCGACTCTAAAAGCACCTGGGGTTGTCACGTGAGGTATCTGATGAAAAAATGTCAACAAAGAGTGAATTTTCTTCGTACAATAACCGGACAATGGTGGGGAGCCCATCCAGGAGATCATAAGGCTTTACCAAACAACGATATTGTCTGTCATTGAGTACGGGTGTTTCTGTTTCCGCTCCGCAGCAAACACACATTTGATCAAACTGGAGCGAATACAATATCGTTGTTTGCGTATCGCCTTGGGTTGCATGCAATCGACTCATACGATGAGTTTGGAGATCTTAGCTGGAGTACTACCATTGAAAACCCGCTTCTGGAGCCTGTCTTCTCGTATTCTAATCAAATGTGAGGTCTTGAACCGTCCCGTGATTGAAAATTTTGAAAGGTTAATCGAACTTAATTCTCAAACCCGTTTTATGACATTGTATTTCAATCACATGTCCCAAAATATTAACCCTTCTTCGAATATTCCAAATCGTGTCGACTTATCAAATACTTCTGATTCTACTGTGTTTTTCGATACATCCATAATAGAAGAAACTCGTGGAATCCCGGATCATTTACGCGTGCAGCAGATCCCTAAAATTTTTTCCAATAAATATCGAAACATCAACTGCGACAATATGTACTACACTGACGGATCACTTCTTGATGGGTCCACTGGCTTCGGTATCTTCAATAACAATTTAACCGTCTCCCATAAGCTCGATAATCCTGCTTCTGTTTACGTCGCAGAATTAGCTGCAATTCAGTACACCCTAGGGATTATCGAAAAAATGCCCACGGACCATTATTTCATCTTTACGGACAGTCTCAGTTCCAATGAGGCTCTCCGATCGATGAAAGATGTTAAGCACTCTTCGTATTTCCTGGGGAAAATACGGGAACATCTGAGTGCTTTATCCGAAAAATCTACTCAGATTACCTTAGCGTGGGTCCCTTCTCACTGCTCGATACCGGGTAATGAGAAAGCGGACTCTTTGGCTAAGGTGGGCGCAACAAACGGTGATATTTATGTAAGACCAATTCCCCTTCCGCCCCTTCCCCTTCCGACTACATCCAAACAAACGACAAGAACACGTTAAGACCCCGGATCCGGAAACAGCAATCAGACCCGCACTATACTCTCAAGGCCCGATGGAAACAACCCAATATGCCAGTCCGTAATATCTTGGCCCAGCAGCGGAACAAATTTAATATGCTGCTTACCTATGGCTATGAAAATCATCAAACAGCAAACCTGTGCTTTTAATGCAAAATATTCTAGCTTTAAGTTAGATTTAGTTTCAGCTCGTAGTCGGCAGCGAGGATAAAAAATTTGCTCTTAGTTATTAAGATACGTTAGAAAGTAAGCTACCAGATATAATTGGCGCCGTTA